>NC_061116.1:30230199-30231261 GCF_002878395.1 Capsicum annuum
AATCTCCAAAGTTCACCATTAATTCTGCAAATTTATTCAAGATTCCAAGTTCCTAGTTTAAGAACTCCAAGAACCATCATTCAAAGGCACGATTAACATCTAAAAAAGGAGTATCGATCTAAAGTTCATCATTCAAGGTATGTGGGGTTTTTCAATAAGAACTCTCTTTCGTTCTTGTGCTCAAAAGTAATTTTCTATATAAAGGCATGATTTTTATTTGATTTTTATGAATTTGAAGTATGAACCCATATCTTATGATGATTATTATGAAATCTTGATGTTTATGATTTTGAAAGATGAATTTACATATGTGGAGATATAAACCATGAATCTTGAACTATATTTATCAAGATTTTTATATTTGGGTCATGATTGGAAATTGTGTTTTTTTTGAGAAAGTGTGTGTTATAAGCACGTTGATGTTGAATATTTGAGATATTTTGAATGATTTGACCTTTTGATCTTAATGGAGTTGTTTTGAACTCGAGTGTGAAAGAAATCCACAACGTGGTTGATTTTGATAGATGGGAAGCATGATGGCTCCCGATGTATATTTATATATTACTAAAATTGTTTTGTTGTGGATTGTCTTTGAAATGATCTGAGCTAAGTCCGAGAGAAATCTTTAGCACCGAGTGGGAGGTATAAAGCAAACTTACTTCCCTAGAACTATGTGCCCCCGTAGGAGTGAGCCTGAGGATGATTTATATAGTGATCACTAGTTTGTGTGGATTCGATATTGATAGTCCTATTCTGATGGCAAGGATAGGACGACTCTCCCCAATGTGGGTTGTATGTTGGACTCCATGTAGCTCACATGGTTTATGTCGGTTATAGGATCTCCCAGTGTATGTATGTTTCCTTGTATCTATGGTGAATGGTGAAGTGATTTGAAAGTGTAATTGTGAAAGTTATTCTTTCGAAAGATTTAAATGATATTTACATTATGAGAATTGATATTCTTGATGAACTGAAAGTGATTGACAAATTATATGATTACTCACATGTGTTATTATACTTATTTCATCCTCTCATGATTATGATGATTTTCTTCGGGCTATC
>NC_061116.1:30231361-30271688 GCF_002878395.1 Capsicum annuum
ACATTATGAGAATTGATATTCTTGATGAACTGAAAGTGATTGACAAATTATATGATTACTCACATGTGTTATTATACTTATTTCATCCTCTCATGATTATGATGATTTTCTTCGGGCTATGTGAGTCTTTCATACATCCTGCATATTTCTTATAAATATTTATGATGATGATGTTTATAAAACTGCATACACCCCCATATACTCGGTTCCTTTCTATGGTACTGAGCCACATCTTTGGATGTGGGCTGCATTTTCTCGAAATGTAGGTTCAAGTGCTCAGTTCTAGGTTCCATAGTGATTCTTCGGGCACATTGTTCTATATCCTCTATTGTGGTAAGTCCTCTTATTCCGAGGACGTGATGTCTGATGTTGGTTTCACGAAATTATTTACATTTGATAACTGAGTGTGAGTTAGTTAGGGCATGTCTCAATGGCTCGCTGGTTTTATTGATTCTCTTAGAGGCTTGTCGGACTAGTATAGATGTTGGGAGTTGAATAATAAGTCGTATTTTGTTATCTTTTTGAAATTCTTTTATTCTTGGATGATGATTACTCTGTTGATATTTGAAGGTTATTTATGGAAACCCCGTTGATTTGTGTTAAACTAAATGAAAATGGCTCAAAGGGTTAGCTTAGGGCTACTCGTAGCCTCAAGCACCGTATGACGCTCCAGGACCCATTTTTCGGGTCATTACAAACTTGGTATTAGAGCCTAAGGTTTTAAGGTGTCCTAGGGAGTCTAACAAGCTGTGTTAATTAGAGTCTTGATCATCGGTGTGTAGCGCGCTACATCTATGAGCAAGAGGCTACAAGACGTTTTAGGAAAAAGTGTGATTCTTTCTTTCAAAATCCTATCGTGCTTAAAGTGTCTCTCTCTGCTATTGATTCATGCTCTCCTTTTTTTCCGAGGGCATTAGAGTTGATCCCTAAAAGACCGAAGCTGTTAGAAATTGGCCTAGACCTCTTTCTCCAATTGATATTCGAAGTTTCTTGGGTTTAGCTAGCTATTACCACCGTTTTGTTGAGGGTTTCTCCTCTATAGAGTCTCCTATGACTCGGTTGACCCAAAAGAAAGTGAAGTTCTTGTGGTTCGAATCTTGTCAGAAGAGTTTTCAGGAGTTGAAGACTCAACTCACTTCAGGCCCAGTTTTGACTTTGCCTGATGGTGTTGATGGTTTTATGGTGTACTGTGATGCTTCGAGAGTTGGGTTAGGTTGCGCATTGATGCAGAAGGGTAAGGTGATAGCTTATGCTTCTAGACAGTTGAAACCCCATGAAAAAAATTACCCCACCCATGACCTTGAGTTGCCTGCTGTTGTGTTTGCTTTGAAAATCTGGAGACACTATTTGTATGGTGTCCGTGTTGATATTTTCACTGATCATAAGAGTTTGCAGTATGTGTTTACCCAGAGAGAATTAAATCTTAGGCAGAGACGATGGTTAGAATTATTGAAGGACTATGATATGAGTGTGCTGTACCATTCGAGCAAGGCCAATGTTGTGGCGGATGCCCGAAGTAGAGTGTCCATGTATAGTGTTTTGTATGTGGTAGAAGGTAAGAAAGAGTTTGTTCGTGATGTACATCATTTGGCTAGATTGGGGGTTAGGTTGTTTGACTCTGTTGAAGGTAGTATAGGGGTTCAGAGTAGTTCCGAATCCTCCTTGGTTTTGGAAGTAAAGGAAAAACAATACTTAGATGCTAGTTTGGTCAGACTGAAGGAGTCAGTCAAGGACCAAAAAGTAGAGGTTTCCTCCCAAGGGGGAGATGGTGCGTTGAGATTGCAGGGTAGATTGTGTGTCCCGAATGTTGATGATCTGAGATAGAGGATTATGGCTGAAGCGCATGGGGCGCGATATTCTATTCATCCTGGTGCAACCAAGATGTATTGAGACTTACGAGAAATCTATTGGTGGAGTGGTATAATAAAAGATATAGTAGCGTTTGTAGCTAAGTGTGCAACATGCCAATAGGTTAAGGTTGAACACCAAAGACCTGGTGGTATGATGCAAGAGTTTAGTATTCCCACCTGGAAGTGGGAAGAGATAAATATGGACTTCGTGATTGGTTTACCTCATTCCCGACGTCATCATGATTCCATTTGGGTTGTGGTTGATAGGTTGACTAAGTCTGCTCATTTCTTGCCTATTCATACTTCATATACTGCTGAGGATTACGCTATATTATATATCTGAGAGCTAGTCAGACTGCATGGAGCTCCTTTTTCTATCATTTCGCATAGGGGTACTCAGTTCACTTCACAATTTTGGAAAGCTTTTCAAAAGGGTCTTGGTACCCAAGTGCTTTTGAGTTCTGCTTTTCATTCGCAGACCAATGATCAGGCTGAGTGGACCATCCAGACCTTAGAGGATATGTTGAGAGCTTGTGCACTTGACTTTAAGGAAAGTTGGGATGATCAATTACCATTGATAGAATTGGCTTATAATAACAGCTTTCAGTCTAGTATTGGCATAGCTCCATTTGAAGCCTTGTATGGGAGGAAGTGTAGATCACCCATAGGTTGGTTTGAGATGGGTGAAGCGGCTATGACTGGTCCTGATTCGGTATTCGAGGCTATGGAAAAAGTTAAGTTGATTAGGGAAAGGTTGAAAACTGTGCAGAGTCGTCAAAAGTCATATGCGGATGTTAGAAGGAGAGACCTTGAGTTTGAAGTTGGTGACCTAGTTTATCTGAAAATTTCACCCTTGAAGGGGGTGAAGAGATTCGAAAAGAAGGGGAAGCTTAGTCCCCGTTATGTTGGTCCTTACAAAATTCTTAGCCATGTTGGTAAGGTAGCTTATGAGGTCGAGTTTCCTTCCGAGTTGTCCTCTGTTCATCCAATATTCCATGTCTCCATGCTTAGAAAGCATATTAGCGATGCTGTGGTAGTGGATTCCTCTGTGAGTTCTGATATTCAAGAAAATCTTTCTTTTAATGAGATTCTGTTGAGATTCTTGATTTCAGTGTCCAAAGACTAAGGAACAAAGAAGTTCCCTTGGTCAAGGTGTTGTGGCGAAACCAATCTGTTGAGGGTGCAACTTGGGAAGCTGAGGCGGATATGCGATCCAAGTACCCGCACCTATTTTACGCAAACCCAATCAAGCCGAAGGTACCGTTCTTTCCTAAATCATGCACTTTTGATAAAAGTTGCAGCAGTTCAACTGTCATTTATTATGTGTTCAGCTGTAGTTTCTTGAATTTATGCATTCTATGTTGCATTCGGAGTGATAAATGATGTGGTGATGAGTCTAACGAATGGTTTCAATTGTATGCTCTATTATCTGTCTAATCTTGGCATGTCTAGCGTCATTCGAGGACAAATGTTTCCAAGGGAGGATGATGTAATACCCCGGGAAATTTTTCGTTGAAGTTTTGTGCGTAAACGTGTTGGTTCTATCTTCTAGAATGAATTATAAATTTTTTCATGCGGAATGTCTTAGATTATGACCCACCATTTCGTAGAGTATCGAATAAGATTTCCAACGATATGTGGATCATCCAAAACGGACACCCGAGCGACGAGTTATAAACATTCCGATAGAATCCTGAATAGTAGTGAACAGTAAAACGTGCAAGAAAAAGTACTGAGGCCTGGCGTATTGTTGCTCCAACTTTAAAAGATCATAACTCCTTGTACATAATTATCTGGGTGATCTACTATATATCAATAGAAAGCTCTGCAAGTCCTCTTCCTAATAAAATTAATTTTATCCAATTTGTCTATCGGAGCAAAAAGTTATGGTCAATCTACTTCAGCCTATCAAAAGCGAATTTTTGGATCAACTTCAAATGATCATAACTCCCCGTATAGAATAATCTGGGTGAGATACTATATATCAACGGAAATATATAAGAGTCCTCTTTCTAATGAAATTGGTTTCATCCAATTTGGATATCGGAGTAAAACGTTATGGTTGATCTACTTTAGACTATCAAAACAGTCTACCAAAGGACAAATTCGAGAATTATTTGATTTTTAGGGATGTTTTGGTCATTCCCCCTCACCCAAAATCCATCCAAACCCTATATTAAAGCCTATATTAAACCCTTCACTCAATGTAAAGTGACTAAATATTATATATGAGATTACAAAACAATTGGACACTCGATCAAATAGGTATAGGGGAAGGCAATGGTAGTAACAACCAATTATCTAGAACAAGCGTCCCTGTTGAAAAGGACTCCTTGTTCTCATACACAACTTGTCTATTGAACACTCATAAGTGACAACCACCACTCCTCCTTATGGTCATCACACAAGTCTAATCTCTTGTCATGATAAGTAGTCGTTCTTTAGTGCTTGGATGATTAATATTTATTTTATTTTATTTTATTTCTTCTTTTTTTTTTTGCATTATTTCAATGATCTACGACTACGCCGTGTCTTAGATAACACTTGATCACGTCAAAAAGTGATTGGGAGTCACAATTGATGCATCAAAATTTCTTTACAATGTTTTATGGTGTTAATTGACATACTCTAATTTCATTTTATTTAATTTCTCTTTTTTTTCCCATTATTTTAAGCTGTCCATATATTCAGCAAGTTGATCATAGACAGTCTAAAAGGTCTATAATCAGCCGTAGTCTGAATCGATAATAATCAAATATATAGGATAATCAACACTGACATCAATATATAATTCATACATCACCCAGTCGATTATAGAAGACATAAACATTCTTTAGAGACCCTGAAGTAAATGATAATCCATTTAAATTTTCTCCAACAGTACAATTCTAACGGGTAGAAATTTTCAACGGTCAGATTTTGGTAGCCTTACTATATTAATTAAAGGGACCCTTTTGGACTCCTCCATGTTCATTTATTCATGAATTTCAATTTTTTCAACAACAATAACAATGTTGCAGTCATCTCAAATGTCCAAAAGTTCTTATATTTGTCGTTGTCGTAATCCTGCAGTGTTGAAAACATCACGAACCAACAAAAATTCGGGTAAAAAATTCTACAGTTGTGTGGTTGGAAATGTTTGATTTTGTTTAAATAAAAATTTATTTGTTTTCATCTCATAATTCAATTTACTAATTTATCCTCGTTATTTTAGGATAATGGTGGATGCTCTTATTTCAAGTGGATTCCCTCCGATTTTGAGGTGTCAAAATTTCAAGGCATTGCAAAGTTTGAAATGTTGAAAAGGGTTAGAGATTCCGAAGAAAATAAGGATCTTCTAATGACATTATATAAAGAATCGGTACACAAGATTGATCACTTAAAGGAATTGTTGAAAGACGTCGAAATTGAGAGGGATCAACTTAGCATAAGTTGGCTATGGCTGAAGAAAAAGAAAAGGGCATGAAAATTATGGTGTATGGTTTACTATTAGTTTTAGCTTTTTGAAAAGGTGTAATGGGGGTGTAGTGGGAATGAATGTATTCTGAATCTTTTATTAATCGACTACTTGTTACTTATATTATATATGGTTTACCTTTTTCATTCATTGACTACACAACACTCTACTGTATATGCCTTACCTTTTAGTCAGAGTCTATAATAAAAGATGATATTCATGTAAAAGCAATGATAATTTGATTATATAAAATGAAATATGTTTATCATAAACTATATAAGCAGTTTAGAAAAAAAAATTGTTCAGCTCTACACATCCTGAGCTGAAAGTTGAAAGTTAAGATTGTCTAGTCTAATAAAAATAATCAGCCGCAAATAAAAATTAAACATTGTCTAAACATTCAACATTTTAATCTTCCACTTGCATCTTGTTGATTCCCTGAGTAACTCCATTAAGAAATTTATCTATGTTCGAAAATTCATTCTCGTTTTCATTCTACGCGATGCCTTCTTTTTCTAGTACATCATTTTTTCCTTCTTCTTTATGTTCTTTTTCTCCCTTTTTTTTTTCTACTTCTTCTGCATTTTTTCTTCTGCTTTCTCTCCATCTCCTTCATTGTTTTCTTCTTCAGAATCACTTTTCTCATTTTTATCATCTTCATCCTGCTTGCCTTCGTCATGATCCTCCTTCTCCACACCAGCTGATCCATCATCCTTATTTTCTTCTTCACAAACAACTTTATTTTTTCTTCTTCTTTCTCTTCATCCCCTTCATCGAGATTTTCCTTCTCTATAACAGCTGCAACCTCAGGGATCATCACCTCATCAGCATTGATGGAGGCCTATTCCAAAGCTGCTACCTCAAGGAGCGCTTCTTTAATGCCACTGTCATCGCAGACAACCCTCGCCGCTGAATGCCAACTTTGCACCTGCACAACTGCATTTTCAAGTATTTACCGTTTATAATAAACTAAGCTATCGGTTGATGAGGAATGGTATAGATTCTATTATTATAAGTAAAAGGGATTATATAAACTATGCAACTTCTATAATATATAGAGCAGATATTACCTTCAGCTTCATCTTGTTTCTCCTTTTCTTCTCTCCTCAGCCTTTCTTCTTTCACAAAATCAGCGATGTCCTTGATTGACTCCTCAAGCCTAAACACGTGCTCTTCCAGATTTTTAATCATCAGCGTCTTTCTCGATGCTCTTGGCTTACTCGTCCTCACACCCCAAGTGACATGCCTTGAAACAACATTTCCACCCAAATCTCGGTCATCATCCTCATCCTCACCATCCTCCGATGAGGTGATGGCAGTCACACCCTTTAGATGGGCCTTTAAGCCATCGATGCGTCCTTCGATTCATCCGTGAATGCTTTAAACTTTTTTATGTAGTGCTGTTTCATTTCATAAACTGTGTGGATAAGGTACAGGTGCACTCTCTACAGATAAATAGGCAAATGTGATTGATTAGCAACACAATATTGGTAAAATTATTTATCGAAAGAATAGTTTCATACCTTTGTGCTCCATCCGTTCAAATATGGATTACCTTCAATTAGTTTATCGCCTTTTGTGCCATCTGAGCAATTGGGGAATGGGCAGCGGGTCTTTAGTTAATTTACCATTTCCCCTGCCGAGCGCGAGAAAGATTTCGTATATCCAAATCTGTGACCAAAAGAAAAACAAAAAAATAAAACTGAGAGTAAGTATATTATAGACACCATAGATGAATTACAGTATATAATAAACTACTTCAATGGTTTATATTCAAATACCATAAATGCCTAGGGAAATCCATAGAGCGCGTACGATGAAACTCCCTTTGTCTCAAATGTCTTCTTCTGCCTGCTGAAGTATATCCTCTTCTTTAGATAGTCTAGAGTCAAGGCAAATGACTCCTTACCCCACGGGTATCTCTCAAAGAAGCCCAAGTTATCCACCATCTTGATGGTGTCTATGTCCACAGTTTTCGACAAGTCGCGTGCAAGCAATATGCAGTGCATGAACCAAACCAAGCAGCATTTGAACTTGTCCTCCTTGTCCAGTTTCCCACCTCTAATAAGCTTTAACAATCTCTTTGCATTTACATTCCTCTTTTTTGCAATCTTTTTGAAAAAAGCTTCACCTTCCTCCATCGCTTTGACATATCTTGAATCATAAGGATAACACTCACAATTTAAATCCGTGATTAGCGCAAACTCCTTCAGGCCAAAACATTTAGGCCTGTCATTGATGCTGAACCACATTTCATGCAGCTTGTTATTCGGTTCAACTCAAAGAAGAAGTGTATAATGGACAAGCTATCCATTGAACTTCATATGTTCTGGCAGGTCCCTTAAACAACCAAAACAGGAATTCTTAAACCTAGACTTCAAACGTTGATCAACCACGACTTGTTTGAATTTATTAAACATTTTCAAACAGGACCTAACAGATATCTTAGCCGAAAATGATCCGACATCATCCAGGACTGTAGCGAGGTTGTACCTTTCAGCTGAAACAAACCTTGCACAGCCGAAACAAACCTTGCACAGTAGGGAAAGATTAATGCTTCCTCGTCTATCCTAGCCTCAATTTATATTTCCTCCGGCTCATCTCAAACTGAAGCTTCAACAGCTTCCTCGTTGCAATTTCTATTCTCCGATTGATCCACTACTCATTTTTTTCTTTTCTCAGACCTATCAACTTCTACAGCCTTGCGTTTGTAACCTCTAGCCATTTGTTATGATCTACGAATAAAAACTAATATTTCTCAGCTATAACAGCAAATACAATACCTAATCGACCTAGCAGTCTATTAACATGGTAGCAGTTGCAACACCCAAAAAGCCAATTTGCAGAACAAGTTTCTTTCAAACAACTCCATCACCCACAAGAACATGCATCCAAATCACTATTATATTGAACAAAAATAGGAAGGAACCTAGATTTTAAGCATGCAAATTGAGAAAAATTAGAAAAAAATCTCAATGCAATCGTCGAGGAAGGTTAAAATCCAACAAAAATAATGCACAAACAAATCGAATACCAACTTAAAAACATAAATTATAAGTAAAATCAATCCCTATTTTTTCCAAAAAAATTCTATTTAGAGCAGATACAATACCTAATCGACCTAGCAGTCTATTAACCTGGTAGCAGTTGCAGTACCAAAAAACCCAATTTGCAGAACAAGTTTCTTCCAAAATAACCCCATCACCCACAAGAACATGCATCTAAATCACCATTATATTGAACAAAAATAGGAAGGAACTCAGATTTTTATCATGTATATCGAGGAAAAGTGGCAAAAAATCTCAATACAATCATCGAGGAAAGTTAAAATCCAACAAAAATAATGCACAAAAAAATCGAATACTAACTTAAAAACACAAATTACAAGTAAAATCAAGCCCCATTTTCCAATTTTTTTTTAATTTTTTGGGTCAAATTATCAAATACACAGTGAAGAAATCCCCAACATGAGCATGCTTCTACAACACCCTTACATTAGAGAAAAGTTTTAACAAAAATCAGATATCTTGCCACATTCCGACAAAATTAGAGAAGAAATTTCAACATGCAATCGCCAAGGATAATAGATATACACCAATTATCCATCAAAAATCAAGTACATACCAACTAAAAACAACCACTTTCAGTGAAATCAAGCTCCGTTTTAAAAAAAAATAAATTAATTTATTTGAACTCCATCGACTTCACCCGCCACAAACGAGTTCGGAAAATAATAAAAAAAATCCATCAATATGGAGCACAAATTAACAGGAACAATAATATAATTTACCTGAAGTTCAAGATCGAAGTTGGAGAAGAGAGAGAAGATGAGAGAGAATTTATTTTTTGTATTTAATGGAAGAGTATGGTTAAATAAGTATTTAATAAATACATAAGGGGTTCCAAAAAAATTAAAAAATACGTAAGGGGTGTCAAAATATTTTTTTTATTTTACACTTAAACCCATGGCCCACAAAACCCTACAAAATTAAAATTTTGCAAAAAAAAGTGTCTATTTTACAAAATAAGTTTTCAATGTGAACTAGTAGCTAAATCTTCTCTATTATTTGCCTAAAAGAAAGATAAAGATTATAGCAACCAATGCCAAAACTGAAACAACCACTAGAAACACTCTCTATCACCAAAGACGTAGCGCTATCGTGAGATGAAACAATAATGAAAACTCTATCGCTCCCATAGAAGTCACTATAATCATAGAGTAAATGAAATATGTCATTATGAGTTAGGTTTCCTCGGACCATTTTTTGTTTCTAGATGAAAATGGATTACAAAAGTTGAAAAAATAACTGATTAGTGTGAATCAGAATCTTATGAGTGTGAACAATGAGATTAAAATGGATGAAAAAGAGGAGGATGAAACATCGAAACAATTCCAGTTGTTTAGCAGTAAAACAGCCAGCAGTTAATATGCATTTTTACTGTTTAGACTTAATCCATAATGAGCCCTTTAATCTTAATAGAATACTAGTGTTGGACACGTGCAACGCACGTGAATCCAAAATAAGCAATACCTATAGTATGTGTCATGCAAAAACTCCTAAATCTCCATTATGATGAGTATCACAAACTATTCAATTTGAAAATACAAGTTTAAATAATTCAATCAGCCTAACCAATGACTTCTTTGTACAAACTGTTCAATATGAAAATACAAGTTTAAATAAATAGTCAATCAGACTAATCGAAGGACTTCTTTATTATTGGTTGAACAATGATTAGCTATTCTCCGAACCTGCAAATAAAAGCAATAGCAATCAAGAAATGACATGATAGGTAAAGTAATTGTACAAAATGCTCTTAAATTTCACCATATTAGAAGATGAAAATAGTGACTTGACATTGATCACTACCTAGATCAGTGTGGATTCAGCTATTTTTTGAAGAATTAGATGGCACCTAAGATAGACTCTAGTGATCCATTGTACATAAGGGCATCAGAAGTGTCTGGTGCTACATTAATTCCAATCAAACTTACTGGTTCAGAGAATTATGGAGTGTGGAGTCATTTAATGCGAATTTCCATATTAGGAAAAAGGAAATTTGGCTTCGTTACTGGAGCATGTAGTAAGGATAACTATAGAAAAGAACCGCATGAGCAGTGGGAAACTTGTAACACAATTGTGCCCTCTTGGTTGATGAGTTTTATTAGTACAGAGTTGCTATCTGGAATTGTGTATGCAACAAGTGCATTTGAAGTATGGGAGGATTTGAAGGAGAGATTCGACAAGGTGAACCGTATGAGATTGTATAAATTGCACAGGAAATCAGTACTTTGGCACAAGGAACTAATTCTGTGGAAAATTACTTCACAAAGTTGAAAAATCTGTGGAATGAGTATGATTCAATAGTTCCAGCACCATCATGTAATTGTCCAAAGTCAAAAGATTATGCAGATCACTTGTATGAATTAAGGCTAATTAAGTTTTTAAGTGGTTTAAATAATTCATATGACTCAGTAAGGAGACAGATTTTGCTAAAGGGAGTTACACCAACACTTAATCAGGCATATGCCATGATAATAGAGGATGAAATACAACAATTAACTTATGCAGTTGCTACAAATGAGAAGATAGATCCAATGGCAATGCAGGTGAATAGAGGATCAAATATGAGTCTTGGCAGTCAAGGTTATAGAGAACCAAATATGAATTTTGGAAGTCGAGGTTATAGAGAAAAAATGTGATTACTTTCACTTTAGTGGTCACACCAGAGAAAATTGCTATGGGCTGATAGGTTACCCAACTGACTGGAAGCAGAAGAAGACGCAAAGATTTAACAATGGACGGTCAAAGGGCTGCAATTATCAAGGACATGGAAGAAAAAATGGACATGGAAGTCAATATATAGGTTAGGTTAATTCTCAACATCCTCTACATAGTTTTATTGATGCAGGCAACCATGCTTCCACCAGCCATAAAGAGAACAAGGAAATCAACAATGCAGTTTCGGCCAAAGGGCATGGCTTCACTGATGAAGAATATCAGCAGATCATGGAGACACTGAACAAGGATCCACAAGATGCAAAACAGGCCAACATATCAGGTATAACCACCTACTTGTCATCCCATATTGTGTCACAAGAATGGATAGTTGACTCTGGTGCTACTCAAAATATAGCTGCAAATAAAGAATTGTTGTTCATAAGTAGGATAGTTAGGTCAAGTAATGGATAAGGTAAATCTCCCTAATAGTGGAGAAGTTGACATCTCACACACTGGTAAAGCCATAGTATTTTGGAATGCAACTGTGAAAGATGTGTTGTTTGTGCCTGATTTCAAGCTCAACCTGTTGTTGTGTCCAAAGTCACTAAGCAGTTGTCTTGCTTTATATCCTTTTACCCTAATTTTTGGGTCTTCTAGGATCTTTATACTGGTAGGGTGAAGAGGATTGGTAGAGGAGGAGGTTTTTACATACTTAAAGGTGAAAATGGAACAAATAGTTCATCAGTAGAGCAAACAAAACTGATAGCAGGATTGACTGTTAAAGATGCTAGCTTATGTCATAAAAGACTTGGACATCGCTCTGTTCAAGTGTTGAAATTTTTAGATCTTTTGAATCATAATAAGGACATTGAGGTCTTGAATAATTGTCATGTCTATCCATTAGCCAAACAAGCCAGATTGACATTCCCTATTAGTGATACTAGGTTTGTTGCATGCTTTTATATTATACACATGGATCTATGGGGACCTTATAAAGCTCCTACTTTTGGTAAGAAATTCTATTTTTTAACTATTGTGGATGATCACATCAGATATACTTGGGTCCATTTTTTGCAACTTAAGTCTGAAGCTATCATGGCTCTTAAAAGTTATCTACTCATGATTAAAACACAATTTGGAGCTACTGTCAAGGTTATAAGATCCAACAATGGGAAAGATTTTTCAACTCAAAATGCTCAGACTTGTTTAAGTTTTTTGGCATCATGCATCAAAGTAGCTATCCTCACACACCGCAACAAAATGGTGTGGTTGAAAGAAAACATAGGCAGATCCTAAATATTGCTAGAGCTATCAGGTTCTAATCTCATAAACCTATAAGATTTTAAGGAGTACTTACCCAGACTGCAGTGTATTTGATAAATAGGTTACCATCATCCTCTATTGATGGTAAGAGCCTTTATGAGTTGTTATTCTCTAAGGTTTCTTCTCTAGTTTATCTGAGAGTAGTTAGGTGATTATGCTATGCTTCAGTATTTCCTAAAGGTAACAAGTTTTTTGAGAGATCCAAACCTGCAGTGTTAATAGGATAGTCAGCTTTACAGAAAGGTTATTTGTTGATGGATTTGAATACTGACAAGTTATTTGTCACAAGAGACGTTGTGTTTTAGGAGCATGTATTTCCATTTGCAAATAAGCAGGAAAAGAGTGATCCATCAGATTTTCTGCATCTCCATGAAGAATATAGTAATGACACAGACTCAGATACAGTTGAAAATTATACATCTACAGGTGAGCAAATCCATAATGAAAATTGCAGAACAGAAGTACCACCTCAAGATGATTTAGAACTTGATCATATTACTGAAGAAGAACCAATACATGAGTCTGTACCACATGTTGTTGATGTTGATGCTGGACAAAACAAGCCTAGAAGAACTCCAAGAGTAATTATTGAACCTATCTAGTTGAATAACTACACTACAATGAATAAGAAGAAAGGTACAAGGTATCCTATTGCCAACTACTTGTCTTATGCCAACACTACAGCCAATTACCAATGTTATATGGGTAATTTATCAACTTTAGTAGAGCTACAGTATTTCGATCATGATGCTACAGATGAAAGATGGATTCAAGCCATGAAATTAAAAGTTCAAGCTCATAAGGACAATAACACCTGGAAAATAGTAGACTTGCCACCAGGTAAAAATGCTATTGGATTAAAGTGGGTGTATAAAATCAAGTATAAGGCTAACGAAGATGTTGAGAGGTTTAAAACAAGATTAGTAGCTAAAGGGTACAACCAATAAGAGGGATTAAACTATCATAATATTTTTTCACCTCTTGTAAAAATGGTAACTATCAGGTGTATTATTGCTCTAGTAGCATCAAAGAGATGATGCTTATATCAGATGGACGTGTATAATGCATTCTTACAGGGAGATCTAGATGAAGAAGTATACATGAAGTTACTTGAAGGTTTTCAACAGAAGGGAAAACATAAAGTGTGCAGGTTACTGAAATCCTTATATGGGCTCAAACAAGCCTCGAGAAAATAGAATATCAAGCTTATTTCATCACTATTGCAAGATGGTTTTACTCAAAGTGCATATGATTATTCATTGTTCATTTTAAGGATGGCCACATGCATAGTCATGATCTTAGTCTATGTTGATGACTTACTCATCACTGGAGATAATGAGTCCATGATTGCAAAAGCTAAGGAGGCATTACACCAATAATTTAAGCTTAAGGACTTGGGAGAGCTTAAGTACTTTCTTGGTATTGAAATTCTAAGGTATAGACAGGGAATCATTTTGAATCAAAGGAAGTACATTCTTGAGCTGATTTCAGAGACTGGATTTGCTAGTGCAAAACCAACAAATACTCCACTAGAATCTAATTCTAAGCCAACCTCAGTAGAGGTTGATGGAGCTGCTGGAGTAAAAATTGATGTGGTTCTAAATGATGTTATTGCTTATCAGAGATTAGTTGGGAAGATCATGTATGATACAATTACTAGACCTAACATTAGCTATGCAGTACAGGCATTAAGTCAGTTTATGCAGATGCCTAAAATATTCACTTGGAAGCAGCACACAGAGTTATGAGATATCTAAAGGGATCAGTAGGTCTGGGCATATGGATAAAGTCTCAAGGCATCACAAACTTAATTTGTTGGTGTGATTCTGATTGGGCAGCATGCCCTAACACTAGAAGATCTGTCACTAGTTATGTGATGCAACTTGGTGGATCACTGGTATCTTCGAAGTCCAATAAATAACACACGATTTCTTGAAGCTTATCTGAGGCTGAGTATAGAAGCACTGCAGTAGATGAACTTACTTGGCTGGAAGGCATATTCAATCACTACAAAAAAGGGGTCAAATTACGGGGGTTAATTTTACGATTTGCAGGGTTTTTAAATCTCCACAAAATATAATTCCGACGATTCCCAAAACCCCCACAATTCGAGCCGTCACAAACAATTTGCAGCGGTTTTTTTCCGATCCCCATAATTAATTTGCGGCGGTTAACCTCCGTTACTCTAAATTTAATTATTTTTATGATAAATTTTTATTTAAAAGTTGCGGGGGTTTAGAACCTTCGTAATTTCTTTTTATAAATTTTATAGGCCGATCAATTTTCAATAACTAATTATAGATTCTAATTTTAGCTCCAATTTAATTGTTCCTTTGGATATAACCTACAATCCAATATTTTTTTAATTCATATATCATTAATACAATATGAGTAATTAAACATTGTAATTGACAAGCATATCAAAAATACATTGAACATTAAACTTTAAAATTAAATTTTCAAGATAAACATCTTCAAACTCCAAATTTTCAATATTAACTAGTATCTTCACACTCCAAAATCAAATTTAAACACAAAAACTTCAATATTCTAAGATTCACTCCAACCACACAATTACATCATCATAATTGAATATCCAAGACAAATGCAATGGAATCAAAGAATGTCATTAAGATCATTATCATCACGTGATCTCCTTGAATCCATGGGCAAAATAGATTTACTAGCCGCATCACTTGGCTAAATAAAAATGCAAAGTATAAAAATTAATCGATAAACCGCTTTTAATATAAGTAAAGAGGACATTAAGAGAGTCAGACTTAGAAATCTGAATAAATATATTATGCAAATAATATAATTATTCATAAGGAATTCCAAAATAACACCAAGAAGAATCTGAAGTAAGATCATCTATATCATGTTTATTCTGTTGTAAAGCAACTAACAGAATGATGTTTATCATCAATATTATGTTTGTCTTGAAAACCACAGTACACAGAAATTGTTTGTTCTCTTAAATAAGAGACTGTCCAAAGAGAGCATGATCATGCTAAGAGAGAAAAGCAGGAATGACATTCATCATCACAAGAAAAATAACAAAATAGCTCATATATTGTCTCTATCCCCAACTATAGATAAACTACATACCTTTCCCATACTATAAATGCATATACTCTCATTTCTAATCTTCAACTTTGTTTTTACTGTCCATAAACGTTTGTTTTTGGCCCATGAGCTTATTGTATGTTGCTGAGTAGACAGGATTACATGTCTAATTAGTCTACATTTCCATACTGATTATTTCCTTTACCCAATCAATTGATTCATTTTTCTTCTTTGCAATGAGGTTCTGAGCGGCTCATCTAGTAAAAGACTGAAGTTGTGGGTAGTTTTCATAGTGATGCATCAACACTTTTATAAAAGTTCTCTCTATGTAGTTCCAAACTCTTCCCACAAAATCTTTCAAAACTGCAGCAACTTTCTTGACTTTTTTCGGCAACACATTTAGGTAAAGGTGTCGAGGAAGGAAGTTGGGCAATCCAATCCAGTTGGTTACCTATAATTCTTTAATCTCCTCTATCAAGAAATCTTCTTTTCCATCAAAATTCTCCACATGTAGCTTGTAAAAAAATTGATGTAGCATTTCAACCAGTCTAGTTGTGCAGTGCATTTCTCTTTCTTCAGGGTATTCATTGAACTCCCCTCGAATAAGAATTTTCTTTAACGAGTCCTTGAATGAACTAAGAATATGCATGCAAGCTATTAAAGCTCATGGGTAACAAATAAGTATGAAGTTGCTCACAGAGTCGAGCGAAGTGGTGTCCAATATCATGGACATGGTTTCATATCATGGTGATCAAGAAAGGGATTAGTTCAATAATGTTTCTACTATTTTTTATCCATGTTCTTCTCCTGGTATCAAACTACCTAGTACTCCACTTACTATATATTTGTTTTTGTAAAATGTCTGTTAGCTGCAAGGGTAGTGTGTAGTGTCTGTTCCTGATTGTATGTAGTTCTTGTCTTCCTAGTTGTTATCTAAATGCAAATGAAGTTATTTTTATCTAAGTGAACTATTGAGTTCCTCTTTCTGCAAAGTTGCGTGGATCATTTTTCTCTATCAAGCTTATCCATTGATGAATTGACTGTCCAACACATATAACAATAGGCATAATAAAATCACCATTGGCTAGTTAAAATTAAGTCATTTGACACAAAAAGTACTGAAGTTAAATTCCAAACAAAATACTATAGGAACACTAACAAACGAGTTAAATAAAGGATGTATACTTCATTTTTTTGGTCAAGATCAAGACTAAGACTCCTAACAACTCACACCAATAGTGTCATTGAGTGGCCGGAGATAGATGAAAAGGTAGGCAGACCCATTCGACTCGAGTATTTCAAAAAAAAAATAGTACATAGAAACAGATACCAATCCTTTTCAGAAAAAAAGTCATAACATATCTTGTTCTACCTATTTCAAACTACTTTGTGAGGGTAGAGAGGCTATTTCTAGAAGATCTTTAGAATAGTTCATGATATGTAGTGGGAGGATTCATGGCTTACTATTCTAGATTAGGCAATGCATCCAATGTTGGTTCCACTTCATTTGCTTCACGTCCTGAATAACAAAGAACGATTCATGAATAAGAGACCAGAAAAAGAAAAAAAATAGAAAACATACTTCTACCAGATAAATTTGTTTGCAGCGACAAGATAATGGGGAATGCTGAATTTACTTTTCTCCAAAGAGACCTAATTATATGTACAGTACAAATAAAAGAAAGGAAGATTGGGCAACTAGAAAGGAAAAGGTTGAATTGGTCATAACAAAAAAGCTAATCAATTAACTGCTCCAGTGCTCCTATTTAATTCCTTTGACCAAAACATACCTTAATCCTTTTTCTCCTACTCTAAGCAGTTATATCAGCAGAATTACATATTCAGGGGTGAAGCTCTGGGTTCAATAAAAATCAATAACTTTGACCAAGACTATATCTGTGTTAAGAAAACCACTCAATATGTATTGAAAAAAGATTAACTCTTTGAAGAGTGGTATGAGATCTTGGTATACTCGGGATAGGTATAACTTGACAGCTGGGGGCACCTATTCTATAACTGTAAGCTACATGGCCTTTTTGGGTACTTAGAGAAAAGATGAAATAGCTAGTTTGATATGGACTACAATTGCCCAACCAAAATATAGGTTTATACTTTGGCTGGCTGTCAAAGAAAGGTTACTAACAAAGTTAAGACTACAAAAGTTGAATGTACATATTGATGATTTGGAGTGTTGTTTATGTACCCTACCTACCATGGAAGATGTGCATCACTTATTTGTGGAGTGTAGATGGTTTAATGCAGTAAGAGATGCTTTAATAGATTGGCTTGGTATTCAAGTGCAAAGAGAAAGTGTGAAACAAGTATTGGCCCACATCAAACGAAAACATTGGAAGGGGATACAGAAGAAGATAGTAGCTGCTCTCTGGGGGGCTATGATATATCATACATGGAGGGCACACAATTGGAGATTATTCAAAGAAAATATATACTGAGGGGGTGATCACACTAATAAAACAAGAACTAATAGCTAGATTAGAATTGCCTGTGTTTTCTAAGAAGTTGACAAGATGTAGAAGTTTACTAGAGAAACTAACTATGTAAGTGGTTTTCTGAGGTTTCAGCTCATTATTTCAGGATGGCTGAAATGCTTTTAGTTTGTAATTGACGATTTATCTGATTTGTCAATGGTAATATTTACATTGTTACCAAAAAAACTTATCCAAAACCCAATAAGTCTTCTTTTATAGAATATAGAACCCATATACTCAAATTTTTTGATCCACCTTTAAAATATGTCACCACCACCTTAAGACACATAAGACGAATAAGGAAGTCAGTTCAAGGGGAAAGAAGAAACAGAAGGGAAAAAGAACATTGGAGTAGATGTACGACTAGTATTTAATTTAATCAAAAACTACACTCATATTCGTAAAGTATAATCTGCAGTGATAACAGTTCGCTGAAGCACCAGTTAACCAACAAATGGACCTACATACCAGACATCATATTTACTTTCTAAGTCGAGTCAACAGCTGGGTGTCAAATAAAAATGGTCACTGTGGGTCAGTTCTAGATGTTTTTAGCATTGTTATCAACAAATGACAATAAGCACAAAACTGTTTAACTTATTCACAATGAATTGATTCTGTTTCCTTAAAAACTTTTCATAGAAGAAAGAAACACACATGCACACACTGAATTGCACACAAAAGTTGATTGATTCTACTCTTAACTACTCTAATGAAAGTACATATGACAACACAAAGGGAGACTCAAATTGAGAAAATATTTACCTGTTCCAGGACTATCAAAGCATTGAATTACTTTGATAATAGGAAATAAGAGAGGAAAAGTGAGAGGAAAAATGAGAGAGGGTATAATTGGGAGCTGCCTATCGATTTGGGAAAGTGAGGGAAAATATTTTACCCAATTAAAAAAAAGAGGGAAAATGGTACTCTGTCTTTTTCGATTATAGCGGGGGTTTTGCCCAATTAAAAAAAAAGAAAAATGGTACACTATTTTTTGCGATTATAGCGGGTCTAAAACCCCCATAAATTTATATTTTTATGGCATATAAAGTGTTATTTTTTTGGTAGATAGAGGGGGTTTAAAACCCCCACAATTTATAGTCAGGGTCTAAAACCACTGCAACTTTATAAATTTTAGCAGTAGATTTTTAACCTCCACATTTCATATAATTTTAAGGATGTTAAAATAACCCCCGCAAATAAGCCCTCACAATATTACCCATTTTTTGTAGTGAATGATCTAGGTGTTGCTATCAATAAACTTATCACAGTACTAAGTGATAGCAAATTAGCTATTCAGGTGGCAGCAAATCCCATATTCCATAAGAGAACTAAGCACATCAAAATTAATTATCATTTTATTCAAGATAAGATCAAAGCTGGCCTGATCAAGGCTGTCTATGTGCCCTCACAACATCAAGTAGCAGATATGCTAACCAAAAGTTTGAGTCATGACAACATTCCCATCTTATTGGCAAGCTTGGTGTACTCAATATATTGCCCCCTGCACCTTGAGTGTGTGTGTTGAAGAGTTGGTTATAGAGTTAGTTATATGTAGATTAGTTAAATGTAATATTTTAGTTTTAATTACACTGACTATTACTGTTTCATTCAGCTGTGCACTGTTACATTAAAGTATCTAACTAACCGACTTGTTAGTTAGTTAATTACTACTAATTGTCAGTTAGGATAGTGTGAGGAAGGAAGTTTCTATATGATTTTAGAACTATTAGCAAAGACTATAAATATTCCCTAAAGACAAGTGCAAAAAAATAGTTAGAACAGATTTATTTTCCTTTCCTTCTATCAATGAGTAGTTTGCTTCTGATTCTTCTCCATAGTTAATACTCTTCTTCTCTATAGTTAGAGGATGAATTGTGTGTTATTGCTGTAAATTTCATAGTTTATTAGTTAAAGAAAGGTGTTCTTTTTGTGGAGTTTTGAACTCAAATCTTGTCCAGAGTTGTTAAGTTGTTCTTGGTGAGAAGGCTGTTGTATCCCGGAGGGGAAAAGTCATGAAGATTACTGTTGAACTGGTAAAATAATTTTGCTGCTGTGGGCTTGATTCTCTTTAAAAAGAGCTAGATATCCGCACCTCAGCCGAAGAAGACGATAACTTTTGATTTTTCTTTACTTGTAATTTTTCAGTTGTAATATTTTTTGTAATTTCATCAATAATTTTAAGGAGATTCAATGGCAACCACTGAAAAATCTGTGGATGTCAATATGGGAGATCTCAACAAGCCATTTCGGTTCAGCGGTACTCACTTCAAAAGGTGGAAAGGTAAAGTGCTTTTCTATTTAAGTCTTCTCAATGTGTTTTATGTGTTAACTGAGAAGAATCCTAACAAAGTATATAACTCTTCCATGACAGACGATGAACTTATTTCTCTTTGAGAGAAAATTGAAAAGTACGATGGTGACTCCTACAAGTATCGATATTTTCTTCTTAATGGTCTATCCAATAATTTTTATGATTATTATGATAGAAATTACTTTAGTGCAAAGAAAATTTAGAGAGCCTTGCAGAGTAAGTATGACACTGAGGAGGTGGGAGCAAAAAAATATACGACTAGCAGATTTTTTCATTTTCAAATGGTGTACAATAAATCAGTGGTAGACAAAGCTCAGGACTTCATAATGATTATTGGCGAGTTCAGATCCGAAGAAGTAAAATTGGAGAAAACCTTATTGTTTGTAGCATAATTGATAAACTTCCACCTTCGTGGAAGGAATTTAAAAAAACTATGCGCCACAAGGCAAAGAAAACTTCTCTTGAGACGTTGATAATGAGAATCCACATAGAAGAAGAAGCAAGGGGCTAAGATGCACTTTTGATCACACCGAAGGTAAGTTTAACTTCTTCAAATAATTCTGTCCTTGAAACTAACAAAAATACTACTTTGAAGCCTAAGAAGGAAAAAATTAAGAAAAATAATGGATAACATCTAAAGGACAATAATGGTGGAAACAATCAAGCAAAAAATCAACATGTACAAGAAAAATGACCGTGATTTGTCTGTGGCAAGAGTGGGCATATTGCTTGATTTTACAAATTTCAGAAATTTGGGCCTACACCTCAGAAAAATAATACCGAAGAACCATTTATGGTGGTGATAATAGATATAAAAATGGTGGATAATGTTGATAGATGGTGGATTGACTCCGGTGCAAACTGTCATGTCTGTTATGAGAAAGACTGGTACAAAAAATATACTCATTTAGATGAGCCTAAAACCATCATGCTTGGAAATTCACACACAACTCAAGTACTTGGAATGGAAGATGTCGAGTTGAGTTTTATTTCTAGAAGGGTATTTATTCTAAAAGATGTACTATATCTCTTTCCATGAGAAAAAGTTTAATGTCTAGTTTTCTTCTTAATAAATCAGGCTTCAAACAGATTATTGAATCTGACCAATATGTAATTGTGAAAAATAATATTTTTGTGGGAAGGGGGTATGCATGTGATGGTATGTTCAAGTTGAATGTTGAAATGAATAAAACATCTACTTCTGTTTATATATTTTCTTTTACTAATTTTTGACATGATCGTTTATAATCATGAGTAGTTTAGGATTAATTCCAGTGATCAAAAAGAATTTTGAAAAATGTGAGGCCTGTAGTAAAGCCAAAATCACAAAAAGGTCTCATTTTCATATTGAAAGAAAAACTGATTTATTAGAATTAGTTCATACTGATATTTGTGAACTTGAAGGAATTTTAACTCGTGGAGGAAATAGATATTTTATCACTTTTATTGATGATTTTTCTAAGTTTATATATATTTACTTAATGAAAAATAAAAGTGATGCTTTTGTGAACTGTAAAACTTTTCTCCATGAAGTTGAAAATCAGTTTGGTTGAAGAAAAAAAGAATAAGCAGTGATAGAGGCCGTGAATATGAGTCATATGAGTTCAATTCTTTTGTTAGATCAATGGGTATAATTCATGAAACTACTCCTTCTTATTCTCCCACGTATAACGGTGTAGCAGAAAGGAAAAATAGAACTTTGGTTGAGTTAACTAATGCCATGTTAATTGAGTCTAATGCACCTTTATGTTTTGGGGTGAAACTCTTTTGACTGATTGTTATTTGTTGAATCGTGTGCCTCATAAAAAGACCAAACTAACACCTTTTGAGTTATGGAAAGGTCATAAGCCAAATTTAGGATATCTAAGAGTTTGGGGTTACTTAGCCTATGTAAGGTTAATGGATCCTAAAATCTCTAAGTTGGGTAAAAAAATTACTACTTGTGTTTTTCTTGGTTATGCTACAAATAGTACAACCTATAGATTTTTTAATCTTGAAGATAGTGTGATAATAGAATCAGGTGATGCTATTTTTCATGAAAATAAATTTTCTTTTGATTAAAAAAATAGTGGGGGTCTAAGGACTAAAAAAAATATTCTGTTACTACCTATTTCTTCCATTTCTATCCCAAAAAATAAATAAAATGATAATTTTGAGTTAATAAGTAAAAGAGCTAGAGTAGAAAAAGATTTTGGTCTTGATTATTATGTGTTTGATGTTGGAGATGACCCTCTCACTTTAAAAGAAACTTTGTCTTCACCTGATGCTATTTTTTGAAAAGAGGTTGGAAAGGAAAATTGCTTTCTTATGGAGGTAGAGCTGTACTAATCAAACATGTGTTGCAGAGCATCCCAATACACCGCCTATCAGTATTAAATCCTCCCATGAATGTTCTAAATACTATTTAAAGAATGTTTGCACAATTTTTTTGGTGTAGTAAAATTGGAGAAATGGGAAGGCATTGGGTGAAATGGCAAACATTAAACTTACCACAAGAGGAAGGGGGGTTGAGTTTTAGAAGAATTTCTGATGTATCTATGGCACTTTTTTGTAAACTATGGTGGGCTTTCAGGACTACAAAAACAATTTGGAGGGAGTATATGTTCAATAAATACTGCAAAAAAGCGTATCCAAAATTAGTAATGTGGAAAACTGGTGCAAGTGGTTCTCAAGTGTGGAAGAAG
Source organism: Capsicum annuum (assembly GCF_002878395.1). Taxonomy (NCBI): domain Eukaryota; kingdom Viridiplantae; phylum Streptophyta; class Magnoliopsida; order Solanales; family Solanaceae; genus Capsicum; species Capsicum annuum. Next base: position 30,254,268 of record NC_061116.1, read on the forward strand.
ATGTTGCAGGCTAGAGATATGGTGGAGCATTTGATAGTATGGCAAGTAAAGCGAGGAAACAGTGACATTTGGTTTGAAATTGGATAGGACAAGGAGATCTATACTCTATAATGGAGGGAGCTGATATAGAACAAAGTCAGTATAAGCAGCTTAAAGATTTGATCAGAAATGATACATAGGATGAACAATTGATTAGAGAGTTATTCACTGATGAAGTAGTAGATCCTGTTCTTACCAAAATCATCCCTCTAGCAGTAATAAAGGATGACTAGCCTATATGGAGTATTGATTCTAAAGGATTGTTCACAGTTAAATCAGCCTGGCAGTATATAAGGAATAGGGAGGGGATAGAAAACATTTTCAAGAAGATATGGGTGAAAGAAGTACCTTTTAAGATTAGTTTTTTCATGTGGAGACTGTGTAAAAGAAGAATTCCTTTAGTGGAGACATTTGCTCATGTATTCAGGAATTCTTACCAAGCTAACAGGACTTGGTCTTATTTTTCTTCTTATGAAGGTATTCATGTTCACAATCTGACTCTAAGGGGAATAATTCTAAGATGGTGGAATGCTGAAGTAAAAGAAAGAGAATAGCCTTACTACTTTGCAATTCCTAACCTGATTCTGTGGGAATTGTGGAGAAGAAGGAACAGGAAGAAACATGAAGATAAGGAAACTACAGGATTGAGGATCATATATATGTTACAAGCAATTTTAAAATACTGTTGAAGGTCAAGAAACCACAAATGGAATTCCTAACAGAATGGACACATATAATTGTAGAACTGAGCAAATTGTAAACAAGAGTGAAAGCTATAACAGTACTGTGGAAGACACCTGAGGAGGGCTGGGTAAAATATAATACTGATGGAGCTGTAAGAGGAGAGGAAGGAGGCAGTTCCTATGCTTTTTGTTTGAGGAATAAAGATGGAGATGTCTTATTTGCTAAGGGATAACCACAACATTATTCAGATAGCATGCAGGTAATGGATAATACAATTCTACAGGTAGCTAAGCATTGTTCACAATTGCAGCACAATAAGATTATCATTCAGACGAACTCCCTATTAATGCAGAAGGTATTGACAAATGTTTGGTTGTGTCTATGGAGCATAGAAAACACAGTCAAGCAGATACACAGTTTCATACAAAACAAGCAAGTGCAGTATCAACATATATATAGAGAAGGAAATCAATTAGCTAATTCAGTAACAGACACAGGTGCTTTCATCATAACAAGCTATCAACAATTAGGGAAAAAAGGAAAAGCAATCTTAAATAGTGACAAATAGCAAAGGCCATACTTGAGGATCATACTAGTAAGATAATAAGGAACAGGAAAACATTCAAGCTTCATAGTTTACATGTAATTTATATACAAAAATATGTATCGTCAATGAAAGTGCATGTTTTACTAAGCTTGTACAGAAATCAGTTCACAACATCAAAATAGTGTAGATGGACCATAGGGAGCTGCAAAGACCTGAGATAGAGGCGGATAACTGATTATATCCGACATTAACAATTACTTGCTTTTCAAATCTATCAGGTGTTTTGTTTTGGAATACAAACAAAACAAGAAGGGGTTAGATTACTAAGTGTGAACAGTAACCAGTGCACAGTATCAAAAAAGTATAGATGACCCAGATGGAGCTACAAATACTTGACATGGAGTCCGATAGCTGAATATATGCGATATCAATTCTCCATTAATCTTCAAATCGTACAAGCAAATGAAGATGAGGTCAAAGCAGATCCAGAAAAAGTGAGGGGACAAAAGAAGAACACAATATACTTAGATGGTATACTCTGTAGATCAGGTCTTCTTAGATGCAAAAAAATATTCAATTTTTGCAAAGATTGGAGAATAAAGCTAAGAAGAGGAGAGTATCAATAGTTAGAGGAAATCGAAAACAAAAGAGTAAAATTTCAAAGAGATTTCAGTCACCTCTGTAAGCTGAAAGAAACACGATATCATGAAGAAGGATTTACAATATCGATTATTATCTTCAATAGGAGGAAGTGAAACAGTAGTGCAAGAGGCAGTGGAGCTGAAATGTGGTTTAGGAAACTTTTCATTTTAGAAACCCTACTCATGTTAAATCTTTTATTTTTGTTTTTAGGTTGGGCCGGGTATAGGAGTAATATTAGATGCTGATTTGTTTGTAAGATGGGTTGGTCCATCATGTGATTACTTTTAATTAAAAGTAAAATTAAACCAAAAAAAAATGATTTACCCCCGAATTGTAAAACAATTGGATATAAATGGGTCTAACGTAAAAATTTAAAGCCAAATGGATCTGTTAATAAATACAAAGCTAGGCTAGTGGCAAAAGGTTTTAAACAACTAGAAGGCCTAGAATTTTTTGATACTTTTTCTCCGGTAACTAGAATTAGATCCTTTAGACTTTTAGTTTCTATCGTGGAAAATTTTGATTTACAAATTCATCAAAGTGTGTAAACTCAATAAATCCCTATATGGCTTGAAATAGGAACCAAAGGAATGGGATGAAAAGTTTGATTCCTGCATGATTGATAATGGGTGTTGAAACCTAATTTTTGCTCTCCGTACTTAAAATTGACGTCTTCAGGCTTCCTGATCGTTAATGGGCACACAATAAAATTTTCACATATTTTTTATAATTGTTGACAAATTATTATAATCATGCTTACTTTAGAATTTTATCAATTTGTTGTCATATTTTTTTCTTTCATAATTTAGTTATAATTCTTTGTACATTGGATTTTTTCATTATTGTCTTTAATATGTTTCAGAATCATTTGCACATGTACACGACCTGACATCACATTTTTATAACATTTTAAACATAATTATGTTTTTTTTAATATTTTCAAAATTCTTTACATTATTTCATAATTACAAATCAATACTTGTATTTTGTATATTTTTTACGCACCACAAATGCTAAGTCGGATCAATTATATTTTACATAGTATAATAATTTGATGTCTTATCGTATCCGACAACGACCGCACAATAATATCTTGTCACGTCCGATAATAACTACACATAATGTCTTGTCACATTTGATAATAACTAAACATAATGTCTTATCACATCTAACGATAATAACTAAACATAATGTCTTATCACATCTAACAATGACAACTGAATGACACTACCCTTTGAACAATAACTTTATCCATTGATTAAAAGGATGAAAATCCTTTGGTCAATACTCTAAAGACCAAAGGATGAGCTATTAAGAAAAAGTAGGGACACCTTTTTATCCGTTGGATAATAAGGGGTGCCAATTTTCGTTATAAATAAGTGGTGGGGTTGATATTTTCTAACATACAATTCACACTTACACATTTTAATCACCTACACAATAGTTTTATTCATTCTTTGACCACTTACTCTCCCCAAAACAAACAAAAATACACTGACACATTTTTACTCCATTTTCTCTTCAAAAAACACACAAAAATACACAATATATACACACACAAAAAACAGTTGCACTACCTTTCTCTCCACGAAAACAACCCTCAGGCCACAAGTTCCAGCCGCACCACCGACGTTCATCCATCACCGAAGAACCCACGCAGGTGAGGCCCTCACCATCGGAGCAACAATAGCAGCCATCGATAGCAGCAGCCGACGGAGCTGCCACCGCCGCTGTGACTTTCCCACCACCACCAACTCCGGCGAGCCTCTTCTCGACAACCACCACCGCCTAGGGGTGGGCGTTCGGTCGGTTCAGTTGATTGTTTAATATTAGTTCGGTTTATCAATTTTTGGATTGACAAAAATGACATCCGTAACCAAACCGAATTAAATTTAGTTTGGTTTGGTTTTTACAAATTCGATTCGATTATTTCAGATTATCATTTCAGTTTGAAATAGTAAAGTAGTTAGCCTCTCTTTTTCATAACTGAACATTTAAAATTGATGGGTCTTTTAGAAAAAATATTTTTTTCAAACCTGTTTTTCATTCCCAAATATAAATAACTATTAATAACTCAACTTGGATGAAACGAAATGAAATAATCATAAGCTTAACATAATACATAACTTCATTAATCATTATATATAATATAACCTTGCATAAATAGTCCATAAAATAATACAAAGTCACCAAAATAGTCCATAAAATATTTGAGTCACTAAAACAATCCATAAACAGCATGCGGAGTGTGCGAATTTGCTGTTAAATGTTAATTGTGAATGTAAATTAATAATTATTATATATATAAAATATAATATAATATAATATAATATTATATTATATATATTATATATAATAAATATCTAATAATATATATATAAATTATTTATTTATTTATAAAATTTTAGTTTTTTGGTTTAACTGATTTTTTTTAAAACCAAAAACCGAGCCAAAAAATCAAAATTTTAAAATTACAAACCGAATCCGATCTGAAAAATAAAAAAACTGAAATCAAAATTAAATTTTGATTTGTTTTTTTATTTTTTTCGATTTAAACCAAAATATGCCCACCCCTATGGCACCACCTCTCTTCTTTTCCTCCCTTTCCAACCGTCATACTACTTTTTACCGTTGTTGTCTCGCCGAATTTGCTCACCGGTGAGTCCCAACGAACTACACAACTGCTACTCACCGAAAAGGGTCTAAATCTGACCTAAATCTTTGTGTATTAGGTATCGCTTTGGTATTCTTCACTGTGGAAGCGACGTTCTTGAGCCCCCTTGCTTTCAGTTGATATTTTGACACCATATAATGAAAGATTTATTTTTATCTATGTCTCCATTGATTATGGTTATTGTTTTTGATTTCTTGTTTAGATCTGTTGGGTTTATTCTTGTGCCCAATTTTGGTTGAGATTTGATCTAAAAATGCCATTTCTGGTGGTCCGTGCTTGATACTCGTGTTGATGTTGATCATATTGTTATTTGGGCTAGTTGTGTGATTATTTCGCTTATTGCTTATTGCTCGATATGCCGTCGTTCCTAATTTCATTATTCAGTAGCATCACATGTTGGCTGCGTTAAAACAAATTTTGGTTTGATTTCGCCCTTTTACTATTGTACAATTTTTACTACAAATACTGTATTGTAATTGCCAATGAAATTATCTTTCCATCAGATATTTGAGGCTACTCCGTAACAAAAGATGGATTTTTATTTCTCAACTATACTTATTTACATCAAAATAAATACTTGGCCAATGACATTATCTTTCCGTCAGATATTTGAGGCTACCCTGTAACAAAATTCTATTTTTATATATACATCCGCATATACGTATGTGTACACATGGTTTCATTTATCTAATGATTGTTTGTTTATTTTACTTCCATAAAATATTTGTACATATTCTCGGTAACATATTCCAAGGTGCTACTTGAAAAGGGAGCCCCGAGCTTTATGTTTGTCTTTTATTTCTCGTTTAGTGATCGTACATAAAATACGAATATAGTGAAAACTTTACTTTTGAGGTGTCGGGCGGGACATTCTTATTTACTTACATAGCACACGTTTAGGCAAATTTAGGCCGTCAATATTACTCAAACAAATTAGATTAATCAATTCATTTACGCACTTTTACATCATAAACATTGTGATCTTTTCTTTTCAAGTAAATCTTTATGTTTCTTCGTAATTTTAATCAAAATAAAAAATATTATTTGTAAATATTTTTTTTTTCATGACATATCAAAATACATTTCTTTTCATACATCACAAAATACTTTTCTTTTTCACGTATAATTTATACATTTTAATACATATATTTTACTTGTTTTCATAATAGTAGGTTTATTTAGATAATTAATATACATATACCTTTACACAACTTTTAAATAATTATTTTTTTAAAAGAATTAATTTATACTTAATACACACATCTTTTACATTATTTTGAAATACTTATATTTTTAGAAAAATTAATCTCTTACCTCCCTCTCTTTGATAAATTTAGTCTAGTCGGGTACCACATTTGTGGATTTCAAAGGGTGCCTAACCCTTTCCTTCGGAATAATTTGAACCCTTACTTTGAATCTCAATTGTTTTTTCACAGACTAAAACATCAATCACACATGCTAATAAATAAATAGGTTTCCTTATTTTCCTTAAAAATTAGGTGGCGACTCTGTATAAACTTTAATTCATTTTGAGTTCATAAGTTATGTTTTGTTTAACCTTGATAAAAATAAGGCATGATAGAATGGCGACTCTGTTGGGGAGAAATAGCAGGTTCTGAACACAATAAGCTCAATTTTTCAATTGAGGGAGGTATTTTTTTTTTCTTTGCATATGTCAGTTCTGTGATTCTTCATATATTTACACTGCAAATTATGTGAATTTGTTCATAAATTCTTTACAGTTTTTACGCAAATTAATTTTGTTGTTTTGTCAAATTCTTTTATTCATTACTTATTTATATACACTTTATGTATACATTTAAAAATTGCTACACATTATTTAATCATAAATTACAATTTCATCGAGTCTTTGGCCGTACACTTCACACACTGTGGTTCACGCAGGGGGTGTCTTACACTCCCCCAAACCTTCTTTGAATTTCATAATTTCAGAGTTAGTGCATTCAGGTTAGTGTGCCTTCTCTCAATCATTCAGTCCTACTCCCAACCATTTAGGAAAATTTCTATTCTAGAAATAAATCACTCATATACACACTCATAAAAAATAGGTTTGAACTACGTTTTGACCTAATTTTTGTCTTGACAAGATACGTAGGCAATCCTGTATTAGGGTCCGGTCTCTTCACTGTTTTTGAATAATTCTTCGGTATTCAAACTGGGGCAATTTTTTCTGTAACAGTTCAAAGACGCTCTCCAAAGGTCTTCAAAGAGCGCAAATAAATAATTCTTCAAATTCAAATCTCAATAACATTAGTGCCTAGTCGGCCTTCCTTTTGATCTTCACCTGATTTTGATTCAAGAATACCTAGCTTCTTCTTTCGAATGTCGTAAACCATTAAATTTATGGCGTATCAATCCCCATTTTCAAATCAAGGATTCAATATTATTTCATTCATAACAATCCTACCGACTGCGATAAAATAATGCCATAACTTCTTCAAAAAAGATTTTTTAATAGGAGCCTTTTATAAAAGAAAAATTTTAAAAAAAATAGTAGAAGTTTTGTACATTTCATATACTGAAAATGTCAAAAATATATTTTCTTCCAGAGTTGATAGTGTCATTTTTTGTATGAAGTGTCAAATTAAAAACTCAAAAAGATTTTATTGACATTCATCATCTATCTTGGGTCGTGTTTCTCAAGTTAGGATTCAGTCTGTCATTTAATCCTTAATTATTTAATCTGGATGAACTACACACACCTGGTTCTCCTATTTTTTGGGAGTGAGATACGTAGGCAGCCCTTCGTGGGTTCGGTGATCTTATTTCAAAAATACAAAAAGATTTGCTACAAAAAGATTTTTCTTTACTAGTTTCAAGTTTCATTTTCGTATGAAATTCAAAATCGAAAGCCCAAAAAGATTTTTCTTTCGTAATCATAGGTTTCATTTTGTATAAAGATGTTAAAGCTGAAAAATTCAAAAAGATTTTTCGTCAATTTTTTGACAATTTTTTATTTTCTTTTATTCTTAAAGTTTCAAGAAAAAGAGAAAAAAAGAGAGAAAGAGAGTACGATTGGCCATGTTGTGCCAAAACTTCCTGAACTACGTAGACCTGATTCTTGTTTTCACAAGATACGTAGGCAACCCTCATTTGGGTCCGGTCCCTTTTTTTCTGAAAAATAAAAAATGAATAAATATTATTAGAATTTTGGCTTAGTTGGTACCAACACAGTTAGGAGTGTGCATGAGAACGAACAAATTGGTATGATGGAGAGGACCGACTTCAAGGTAAACCATAGATTCTTTTTGTACCTCTTAGTCAAACTCGAGTAACACTTGAAAATTCTCTCGCATACATCTAAGACAAGAACAAAGCCAACCCCGTCATTTCAAGTGCATTGTGCGGTGAGCTTTAGACTAGTTCATTGCATTGCATTATTGATCCAGAACTTGGCCTGAATGTCTGTTGAGGCGAAATTCTTAGTTACACTTAGTTTGGAAAAGGAATGTAGGCCTTCCTTGACTAGATTGTGCCTTCCACAGCCTACCAAATGACATCAATCCCTAGTATTTTTCCCTTTGAACCTGAAACCTTTTCTTTGGAATAACCATATCTGAGCCTATACCTTTTGAGTGCTTACATGCACTATCCCTCTTTGGTCCACCTCCTTGAACGCACTAAGTACATGTAAGTTGCGAATGAAGATTCAAGATCAAAGTTGCCAAAGGCAAAGTACGTATATCCCTAGAAGAACAAAAATAAAAAATAACTTAAAAAAAGAAGGACCAAGAACCCCCACAAAGAAAAAAAAAAGAGAGATAACTCTGATAAAGGTGAGGAATCATCATCCCACAAAGAGAAAAAAAGGAAGAAAAATATATCAAAAAGGGAAATATTCCAACACGAGATTCAAAAGAAGTTGAAATAAATACAAAACAAGGGGCAAAGAAGCACAACAAAGAAGATCGAGCGTCAAAGCGCAACAAATGTTAAAAGCACGGATACAGTGTAATGCTCATTGAGGAATTAGTCACTTTTATCCCAAATGTCATCCTGCCCGACCCCAAGCCTACTTTACAAGCCGATAACAAGTCCTACAAGATCTTATTCTAAGTTTTCTCAAATTAGTGGATACTTACATGAAGGCAAGCCTATGGTATCGCAATTACATTCATTGAACTTTTTTGAGTGTGAGTGTATATCTCTAGATATCTCTACATTCACAAGAAAAATACTCAAATAGGTGTGAAAATAAGACATTCATTTTGGAGAGGTCACTTGAAACATGAGAATAGACGTAGATCAAAATCTTTATTGGAAGCAAGATGAACAAATCTTGTTGATACTTAGGTATGTCTGAGGTACCACTTGAAACTATAGGAGTTACCTTGAAGTAAATCTCGGTTAGCTGGAAGAGATAGGAGAATTCTTATACACACTACTAATTGTTGGTAGCAACTGAAGTCAAGATACAATTATACCTTCTTTACTCTCTATCATTTCTCACAAAGGAAAAATACAAAATAATTTTCTGCCTTCTTCATGCTTCATTCTCACAAAGAAAATACAAAATAATTTTCTAAATTTTCACTTTTCAACATTCCTCATAAAGAAAACACAAAATAATTTTCTACATTTTTTCACATTTCTTACAAAAAATACAAAACAATCTTATACATTCTTCACCTTTCAACATTCCTTACAAAGAAAATACAATAATTTTTTACATTTTCACCGCCCCATATTTCTTACAGTAAAAATACAAAATTATCTTTTGCATTTTCACCTCTTAAAATTCCTTACAAAAGAAAATACAAAAATAATTTTGTTTCTTTTCAAACACATGCCTTTGGTCAAAAGGATGAAAATCCTTTGGTCAATACTCTAAGGACCAAAGGATGAGCTACTAATAAAAAGTAGGGACACCCTTTTATCCATTGGATAATAAGGGGTGCCAATTTTCATTATAAATAAATGGTGGGGTTGATATTTTCTAACATACAATTCACATGTACACATTTTAATCACCTACATAAGAATTTTATTTATTTTTTCACAACTTACTCTCCCCAAAATAAACAAAAATACATTGAGACATTTTTACTCCATTTTCTCTCCAAAACACACAAAAATACACAATATATACACACACACAAAAAAATAGTTGCACTTCCTTTCTCTCCTCCCTCCAGCGAACTCCAATGCCGCCGCGAAAACAACCTTCAGGCCACGAGTTCCAGCTGCACCACCGACATTCAGCCATTATCGGTGAACCCGCACCGGTGAGCCCCTCACCATCAGAGCAACAATAGTAGCCAACGATAGTTACAGCTGGCGAAACTGCCACCGCCCGTGTTCCTTACCACCACCAACTTCGGCGAGCCTCTTCTTGGCAGCCGCCACTGCCTCTCTTCTTTTCCTTTCTTTCCAGTTGTCATGTCACTTTTTGACGCTATTATTTCATCAGATTTGATCACCGGTGAGTCCCAACGAACTACACATCTACTACTCACCGAAAAGGGTCCAAATCTGACCGAAATTTTTATGTATCAGGCATCGCTCCAGTATTCCTCACCGTGGAAATGACATTCTTGAGCCCTCTTGCTTTTAGTTGATATTTTGACACCATATAGGTGTAATGAAAGATATTTTTTTATCTATGTCTCCATTGAATATGGTTATTATTTTTGATTTCTTATTTAGATCTGTTGGGTTTATTCTTGTGGCCAATTTTGGTTGAGATTTGATCAGAAAATGCCATTTCTATTGGTCCTGTAACTCCCCGTAGTTTTTTCTAGCTTGAATTCATTCTTAAAACATTAAGGAATAGCTTCCAAAATGAAGAATATTTATTTCATGTGGAATTTTCCAGGTTTAGACATCTCATTGTGTGGAAAATTAAATAAGCTTTTCATCGATACAAAATTCACCTAAATCTGATACTTGGTTGAGGAAATTAGAGCATTTTTAAGTAGACAGTGTCCCACCCTAGCAACCACTGCATTGCAGAGAAGGACAATTTCATAATTGTCAATTCCAGTGGACCTCTGCGATATTGACGCATCGCGGAGAGGCCCAAATTAACAATTGTCGTAATCCAGTAGCCCAACGCAATACTGGCGCGTCGTGCTAGTGGCCAAAATAGAAGTCTAAAGGGGCACCATCATTGTGGCGCATCACGATGAAGGCCAGTTCCCACTCATCCTTTTCCAGTGAGTCACCATGATAGTGGCGCGTCGCGGTGGCCTATTAAATCGAGATTTTTGCTTTCTTTTCTAGTTCCATTTAGAAGTTTAATAGGGGCATTTTGGTTAATCCCCAAGGCCCCAATTCGTGTAAACACAACATTAAGCATATTCCACAGCACTTTATGCTTATTTCATCAATTTTTTCTCAAAACAAAACCCTAGAACTCAAGAGCCTCTTCTCCAAGAAATCAAAATCCTCCATAGATTCTCTAAAAAAAAGCTCCAAATTAAGGATTCCTAAGGCAAGATAATCAAGAACTCATCTTCAAAAACTCAAATAAGAATCAATAATTCAAGTTTCTTCATCTAATCATCAGTCAAGGTATGTGGGATTTTTTAACAAGGATAATCCTTTCATCCTTGTGCCCAAAACTTATTTTAATTACAAATTTACTGTATTTTATGTCCATGAAATAAAAGTTAGGGTTTACACCAAATATTGCTAATTATGAGATTATGAGATTTCAAGGGATTTAGAAGTTGAATTGCATGTCTATGTTCATATTTTCATGCATACTGCAAAAATTTTCAGATTTTAAGTTGATTTATAAATGTTTACATTACCAAGCATGAATATTATAATGTTTTAACATGAGTTTGATGCATGGATCATTAAGCCCTAATTAAAAATTGTTATTTCATGATTGATTGTGCTATGACCACTTTATGACTGATTCTTTTCAGATTATTGATAAAGATTTGACCTTTTGGTCTCAAGAATAGATATAAAATCCACTTTACAGATTCAGATTACAGATCCAGCTTTACAGATATACAATTGGTTTTCATTATAAACCATTATACTATAGAGATAATACCCAATTACCCCCTGAACTATACCCAAAAATGCTGTGACACACCAACTTAAAGGGGGTCCTATTACCCACTTGAACTAATTAAAAGTGTAATTTTGACACCCTTAGTGCCTACATGGCACAACACACTGAAGTGTCCACGTAGGAACACTTTAGATAGGTTATACTCCCTGGCAAGAGTATGACTCCATTCCCTAACGTGAGGATTCCTCTTTAGGGGGATAAGAACATTGGACTCCATGAATGCTCACATGGTTTATGTCGGTTTGAAGAATCTCCCATGCAGAATAAGTTTTTCAGATTTCTAAACCCTTAATATAAAGTGTTTTCCCAATAGTTTAATAGTAAAGATTTTCAAAAAACTAAGTGTAAAGGCTTACAGTTTACTCAGATTATGCTTTATAGAAAGATAACAGTTACAGACTTCAGCTTTTAGATTTCAGATTTCAAAAGTGAGCTCTTTCTACACTTAGACAGTATGATTTACAGACAGAATACAAGTATAGCTTTCAAAATTAAATGTTATGACACACTAGATTTATAAGTATGATTGATTATTATTCATAATCTCGGTATTTCAGATATTCCAGCTTATGTGAGTAATTTACATGTAGCATGCATTGTTTTATAAATCATGATGATGAGATGATATTTTACTCATTTTACCCCCATATACTCAGTTCACCCTCAAAGTACTGATCCACATATATGTCTATGTGCCACATTATCTCATAATGTAGGTATCAGTTCAGTTGTAGCACGCATATCATATTCAGACAGTTTGCAGCTTCCAGTCCGCAGATGATGAGTCCTCTTGATTCAAGGGCTCGAGTCAGTCATATAGTTTGAGTAGTATTTTAGTTTTATTCATTCAGTCGCATTGATTTGAGATAGTTGGGAGTCATTTCTAGTAGAGGCTTCATAGACAGTCAGTAGAGTTAATTTATTTGATTCCAGTATTGTTTTGTAAAACCAGAGTTGTAATCATTTTAATTTAGTTCTTTGTTGATCAGATTCAGAAAAGAGTCATCTTCCGCTTATTTTATTTAGATTTATGTATTTTATTTAGTTGCTTATGAGTTATGCCAGTAGAAGGGTTAGATTGGGATCACTTGTGGCCCTAAGCACCGTGTGATGACTAGGGGGTAGTCTCGAGTCGTTACAGGTCCGTGCTTGATACTCGTGTTGATGTTGATCATATTGTTATTTGGGCTAGCTGTGTGATTATTTCGCTCATTGCTCATTGCTTGATATGCCGTCGTTGCTAATTTCATTATTCAGTAGCATCACATGTTGGCTGCATTAAAACAAATTTTGGTTTGATTTCGCCGTTTTACTGTTGTACAATTTTTACTACAAATACTGTATTATAATATCCAATGACATTATCTTTCCGTCGGACATTTGAAGCCACCCTGTAACAAAAAATAAATTTTTATTTCTCAACTATACTTATTTACATCAAAATAAATACTTTGCCAATGACATTATCTTTCTGTAAGATATTTGAGGCCACCCCACAACAAAAGATGAATTTTTATTTCTCAACTGTACTTATTTACATCAAAATAAATACTTGACCGATAACTATATCTCTCCGTCGGAATTTTGAGTCCACCCTATTACAAAGACGAACTTTATTTTTCAAAATTTATTATTTTATATCAAGGGTCAACACATGACCGATGAAGAAATTCTCCGTCGATTTTCGAGGCCTTCCCAAATAAAAGATGGACAATACGTCTACAAATACGTACAAAAATAAATAAACTCGAGCAATGACGAAACTTTTATAACATCACGACAACACAAAAGGTTTTATGATTCGTATCTTAAAAAAGCAATTTAGGACGACTGATAAGTCGAGCAACCACTTCGTAGCCATGGCTCATCCAAAACTTAATCCGAGCCCACGTCATAACAAAATTCTAATTTTCTATATACATTTGCATATATGTATGTGTACGCATGGTTTCATTTATTTAATGATTGTTTGTTTATTTTACTTCCATCAAATATTTGTACATATGCTCGGCAACATATTCCAAGGCGCTACTCGAAAAGGGAGTCTCGAGCTTTATGTTTGTCTTTTATTCCTCATTTATGTGATCGTACAAAAAATACAAATATAGTGAAAAATTTACTTTTGGGGTGTCGGGTGGGACATTCTTATTTACTTACATAGCACACGTTTAGGCAAATTTAGGCCGTCAATATTACTCAAACAAATTAGATTAATCAGTTCATTTACACACTTTTACATCATAAACATTGTGATCTTTTCTTTTCAAGTAAATCTTTATCTTTCTCCGTAATTTTAATCAAAATAAAGAATATTATTTGTAAATACTTATTTTTTCATGACATATTAAAATACATTTCTTTTCATACATCATAAAATACTTTTCTTTTCACATATAATTTATATATTTTTATACATATGTTTTACTTGCTTTCATAATAGTAGGTTTATTTATATAATTAATATACATATACCTTTACACAACTTTTAAATAATTATTTTTTCAAAAGAATTAATTTCTACTTAATACACACATCTTTTACATTATTTTGAAATACTTATATTTTTAGAAAAAATTAATCTCTTACCTCCCTCTCTTTGATAAATTTAGTCTAGCCGGGTACCACATTTGTGAATTTCGAAGGGTATCTAACCCCTTCCCTTTGAATTATTTGAACCCTTACTTAAAATCTCAATTGTTTTTTCGCAGACTAAAACATCAATCACACATGCTAATAAATAAATAGGTTTTCCTATTTTCCTTGAAAATTAGGTGGTGACTCTGTATAAACTTTAATTTATTTAGAGTCCATGTCATGTTTTGTTTAACGTTGGTAAAAACAAGGTATGACAATGGGTTTAAAACAAAAGAGTGTAATAAGTTCATATATCATAAGTCTTGGAATAATTCACATGTTATATTTGCCTATATATTGAGAATCTATTGATCTTTGGCTCTAACATGAATGTTATCGGTGAAACTAAAAATATTCTTATAAGCTATTTTGATAAGAAAGATCTTGATGAGGAAAATTTTATTCTAGGAATAAAACTAACTAGAACATGTGATGGAATTTTCCTTAACCAGTCACATTATGTTGAGAAAATATTGAAAAAATATATTTTCCTTGATTGCAAGCATGTTGTAACTCCATTTGATTCTAGTGTTCACTTGTTTCCTATTGAAAGTAAAAATAATGTTATAAATCAAAAGGAATATGATAGAATAATTAAAATTTTGAGATATGTGACTGATTGCAATAGGCTTGATAATGCATATGCAGTAGTAGTACTTAGCAGGTTTACTAGTGTAATACCCCGGGAAATTTTTCGTTGAAATTTTGTGCGTAAACGTGTTGGGTTCTATCTTCTAAAATGAATTATAAATTTTTCATGTGGAATGTCTTAGATTATGACCCACCATTGCGTATAGTATCAAATAAGCTTTCCAACGATATATGGATCATCCAAAATGGACACCCGAGCGACGAGTTATGAACATTCCGATCGAACCGTAAATAGTAGTGAACAGTAAAACGTGCAGGAAAAAGTACTGAGGACTGACGTATTTTTTCTCCAACTTTAAACAATCATAACTCCTTGTACATAATAAACTGGGTGATCTACTATATATCAACGGAAAGCTCTGTGAGTCCTCTTTCCAATGAAATTGGTTTTATCCAATTTTTCTATTGGAGAAAAAAGTTATAGTCGATCTACTTCAGCCTATCAAAAGCGAATGTTTGGGTCAACTTCAAATGATCATAACTCCTCGTACACAATGATCTGGGTGAGGTACTATATATCAACGGAAATATATGAGATTTCTCTTTCTAATGAAATTGGTTTCATCTAATTTGGATATCGGAGTGAAATGTTATGGTTGATCTACTTCAGACTATCAAAACAGTCCATCAAAGGACAAATTCGAGAATTATTTGATTTTTAGGGGCGTTTTGGTCATTCTCCCTCACCCAAAATCCGTCCAAACCCTATATTAGAGCTTATTAGAAGCATTATACGTTATATTTCATCAAATTCCCTCAAAAAGAAAACCCTAAGCTCCTACATCCAACTTCAAGAACCTCCAAAGTTCACCATTAATTCTGCAAATTTATTAAAGATTCCAAGTTCCTAGTTCAAGAACTCTAAGAACCATCATTCAAAGGTACGATTAACATCTCAAAAATGAGTATCGATCTAAAGTTCATCATTGAAGGTATGTGGGATTTTTCAACAAGAACTCTCTTTTGTTCTTGTGCCCAAAAGTAATTTTCTTTACAAAAGCATGATTTTTATTTGATTTTTTACAAATTTGATGCATGAAACCATATCTTATGATGATTATTATGAAATCTTGATGTTTATGATTTTGAAAGATGAATTTACATGCATGGAGATATAAAGCATGAATCTTGAATGATATTTATCATGATTTTGATATTTGGGTCGTGAATCCCCATTGAAAATTGTGTTTTTTTGAGAAAGTGTGTGTTATAAGCACGTTGATGTTGAATATTTGAGTTATTTTGAATGATTTGACCTTTTGATCTTAATGGAGTTTTTTTTGAACTCGAGTGTGAAAGAAATCCACAACGTGGTTAATTTTGATAGATGAGAAGCATGATGGCTCCCGATGTATATTTATGTATTACTGAAATTGTTTTGTTGTGGATTGTCTTGAAATAATTTGAACTAACTTTGGAAGAAGTCTTTAGCACCGTATGGGAGGTATAAAGCGACCTTACTTCCCTAGAACTAGGTGCCCCCGTAGGAGTGAGCCTGAGGCTGATTTATAAAGTGGTTACTAGTTTGTGTGGATTTGATATCGATAATCCTACTCCGATGGAAAGGATTGGACGGCTCTCCCCAACGTGGGTTGTATGTTGGACTCCATGTAGCTCACATGGTTTATGTCGGTTATAGGATCTCCCAGTGTGTGTGTGTTTCCTTGTGTCTATGGTGAACGGTGAAGTGATTTGAAAGTGGAATTGTGAAAGTTACTCTTTCAAAAGATTTAAATGATATTTACTTATGAGAATTGATATTTTTGATGAACTGAAAGTGATTGACAAATTATATGATGACTCACATATGTTATTATACTTATTTCATCCTTTCATGATTATAATGATTTTCTTCGGGCTATGTGAGTCTTTCATATATCCTGCATATTTCTTATAAATATTTATGATGATGATATTTATAAAACTGCATACACCCCCATATACTAGGTTTCTTTCCATGGTAGTAACCCACATCGTTGGATGTGGGCTGCATTTTCTCAAAATGTAGGTTCAGGTGCTCAGTTTCAGGTTCGACAGTAATTTTTTGGGCACGCTGCTCTACATCCTCTGTCGTGGTTAGTCCTCATATTCCGAGGATGTGATGTCTGATGTTGGTTTCACGAAATTGTTTACATTTGATAACTGAGTATGAGTTAGTTGTGGTATGTCTCAATGGCTTGCTGGTTTTATTGATTTTCTTAGAGGCTTGTCAGACTAGTATAGATGTTGGGAGTTGACTAATAAGTCGTATTTTGTTATTTTTCTGAAATTCTTTTATTCTTGGATGATGATTACTCTATTGATATTTGAGGGTTATGTATGGAAACCCCGTTGATTCGTGTTGAACTGAATGAAAATGGTTCAAAGGGTTAGCTTGGGGCTACTCGTAGCCTCAAGCATCATGTGATGCTCCGAGACCCATTTTCGGGGCATTACAAACTTGGTATCAAAGCTAGGTTTTAAGGTGTCCTAGGGAGTCTGACAAGCCGCATTAAGTAG
>NC_061116.1:30271788-30274023 GCF_002878395.1 Capsicum annuum
ATGTCTCAATGGCTTGCTGGTTTATTGATTTTCTTAGAGGCTTGTCAGACTAGTATAGATGTTGGGAGTTGACTAATAAGTCGTATTTTGTTATTTTTCTGAAATTCTTTTATTCTTGGATGATGATTACTCTATTGATATTTGAGGGTTATGTATGGAAACCCCGTTGATTCGTGTTGAACTGAATGAAAATGGTTCAAAGGGTTAGCTTGGGGCTACTCGTAGCCTCAAGCATCATGTGATGCTCCGAGACCCATTTTCGGGGCATTACAAACTTGGTATCAGAGCCTAAGGTTTTAAGGTGTCCTAGGGAGTTTGACAAGCCGCGTTAAGTTGAGTCTTGATCATTGGTGTGTAGCACGCCACATCTATGAGCAAGAGGCTACAAGACGTTTTAGGAAAAAATGTGATTCTTTCTTTCAGAAGTCTATCATGCTTAAATTGTCTCTCTCTGCTATTGATTCGTGCTCTTCTCTTTCAGAAATATGCCTCCACGTCGAGCAATAAGAAATTATGATGGTCAGAAACCTCAATCCGCTGACCCATTATAGAGAGATAGAGTTTGGGATTGATCTTCTTCTCAATACTCAGCCCATTTCTATTCCTCCTTATCGTATAGCCCCTGCAGAACTTAAGGAGTTGAAAGATCAACTCAAAGATCTACTAGACAAGGGATTCATAAGGCCCAGTATTTCTCCTTGGGGTGCTCCTGTGTTGTTTGTGAGAAAGAAAGATGGCTCTTTGCGTATGTGCATTGATTACCGCCAACTGAATAAAGTCACCGTAAAAAATAAGTACCCCCTTCCGAGAATAGATGATTTGTTTGACCAATTTCAAGGTGCAAGTTATTTCTCAAAGATAGACCTTCGTTCCGGCATCATCAACTCAAATTTAGGGAGTGTGACATCCCGAAAACCATTTTTCGAACTCGTTATAGCTATTTTGAGTTTTTTGTTATGTCTTTCGGGTTAACTAATGCCTCAACAGCTTTCATGGACCTCATGAATCGAGTGTTCAGACTATATCTGGATATGTTTGTCATAGTGTTCATCGATGATATACTGGTGTACTCCCATAGTGAGGATGAACATTCTGATCATCTCTGAACTGTCTTGCAAACCATTAGAGATCACAAGTTGTTTGCCAAGTTCAGTAAGTGTGAGTTTTGGCTAAGGTCAGTTTTTTTTCTGGGTCATATCATTTCTTTCGAGGGTATTAGAGTTGATCCCCAAAAGATCGAAGATGTTAAAAATTAGCCTAGACTTATTTCTCTGACTGATATCCGAAGTTTCTTAGGTTTAGCTGGCTATTACCACTATTTTGTTGAGGATTTCTCCTCTATAGCGTCTCCTATGACTCGGTTGACCCAAAAGAAAGTGAAGTTCTTGTGGTCCGAATCTTGTGAGAAGTGTTTTCAGGAGTTGAAGACTCGACTCACTTCAGCCCCTATTTTGACTTTGCTTGATGGTGTTGATGGTTTTGTGGTGTACTGTGATGCTTCGAGATTTGGGTTGGATTACATATTGATGCAGAAGGGTAAGGTGATAGCTTATGCTTCTAGATAGTTGAAAACCCATGAGAAAAATTACCCCACCTATGAGTTTGAGTTGGCTATTGTTGTGTTTGCTTTGAAAATCTAGAGATACTATTTGTATGGTTTCCATGTTGATGTTTTCACTGATCATAAGAGTCTGCAGTATGTATTTACAATCTTAGGTAAAGACAATTGTTAGAATTGTTAAAGGACTATGATATAGTATGCTGTACCATCAGGGCAAGGCCAATGTTATGATGGATGCCCTAATTAGAGTGTCCATGGGTAGTGTTTCGCATGTGGTAGAAGGTAAGAAAGAGTTGGCTAGTTATGTACATCGTTTGGCTAGATTGGGGTTAGGTTGTTTGACTCTGCTGAAGGTAGTATAGGGGTTCAGAGTAGTTCCGAATCCTCTTTGGTTTCAGAAGTTAAGGAAAAAACAATACTTAGATGCTAGTTTGGTCAGACTGAATGAGTCAGTCAAGGACCAAAAAGTAGAGGTTTCCTCCCAAGGAGGAGATGGTGTGTTGAGATTGCAGGGTAGATTGTGTGTCCTGAATGTTGATGATCTGAGACAGAGGATTATGGCTGAAGCGCACGGGGCGCGATATTCTATTCATCCTGGTGCCACCAAGATGTACTGAGACTTGCGATAAATCTATTGGTGGAGTGGCATGAAGAAATATAAAGCAACACTTGTA
>NC_061116.1:30277023-30317189 GCF_002878395.1 Capsicum annuum
AGTTATGAAGGTTCACAATTTTTGTTTTTGAATTTTTACAAATGAAATAAACCTACACTCACACTTTTTATATTGCACCGTGACTTTTAAAACTACTACAAGGTATACATGAGATCCTAATTTACAAGGTGAACATGAGATCCTACCTTACAAGAGTCCATACTTGACTTACAATAAGCCAGTAAAAGGAAATTTTTTCGGTTCGTTGTTAGCGGTAAGTCCCATCTTGCAGACACTCCTTCCTTGCTGGAATTTACTCTCCACTTTTCAGTCAAAGGATAAGGTAAGTGACTCTATTTACCTTGTAAGGTAAAATTATAATTTTACCATACACTTTTTCAATCACTTTTTTAAGGTAAGTGACTCCATTTACCTTGTAAGGTAAATATATGGTTTTACCTTGTACTTTACCATACGACTAACGTCGTTAACTATATAATGGAAAAGGTAAACACCTGTGTTTACCTTGTCCATTTTGGATTTTTCACATTTTCATATGCCCTTTTGAAATTTTGAATTAAAAAACTTGCCTTTTAAGCTCCGAACTTGTACATTGTGTTGGTCTCATTGAGAGCCTGATGCTTAATTATTCAAAGACTCAATGCAATAATAATATAATATGTTTCTTCTTGTACCTGCAATGATGTTATAAAATTGACATAAATATGTTAAAAGTGGTACTTAATTATTCGTCTTAGGAAATATTGACCAATCAAAATGAAAGTACAACCGATATATCTACTGAGTTTGTTTCATCTAATACTGTTAACCGGGCCGGTTCAAACCGACACCATCCCACGTAATTTTATCGGGTTCTAGGCCAGTCTGGTACCGAGTCACTCTTAACGGTCCGGTCCGGTCCAGGCCCAAACAGTGAAATTTGCAGAAATAGATCCGAATAGGCCCACTTAGAGTGTATCCGGTTTTGACTGGTCAAAACCGGTCAAAACTTAAAAAACAATTAAATTCAAATTTACATATTTGCTTCAATATATACATACCAATATACATTTTAAATACATTAAACAATATACATACAATATATATACACTAAATATACACTACTCCAAAAAATATATACACATGTATACATTAAATATATACTAGTTTAGAGTGTATAGAAAATATATACACATATATACGTACAATATAATATATATACTAATTTAAATAATATACATACAACATATATAAACTAAATGTATACTACTTTAGAAAACATATGCACATGTATACTTTAAATAGATACTAATTTGGATTCTATAGAAAATATATGCACATATATACATACAATATAATATATATACTACTTAAAATACTACTTTAAATAACATATATACACTAAATATATACTACTTTAGAAAACATATACACATGTATACTTTAAATATATACTAGTTTAGATTCTATAGAAAATATATGCACATATACATGTACAGTATAATATGTATACTAATTAAAATACTACTTTAAATAATACACATACAACATATATACACTAAATATATACTACTTTAGAAAATATATACACATGTATACTTTAAATATATACTAGCTTAGATTCCATAGAAAATATATGCACATATATACGTACAATATAGTATATATACTACTTAAAATATTACTTTAAATAATATACATACAACATATATACCCTAAATATATACTACTTTAGAAAACATATATACATGTATACTTTAAATGTATACTAGTTTAGATTCTATAGAAAATATATAAACATATATATGTACAATATATATATTACACATAATACTACTTTAGAAACATACACACATGTATACATTAAATAAATACTATTTTAGTCTATAGAAAATATATACACATATGTAGAATATATACTACTTTAAATACCACTTGAAATAATATAAATACAACATATATACACTATATGTATACTACTTTAGAAAACATATACACATGTATACGTTAAATATATACTACTTTAGAGTCTATAGAAATATATACCCATATATGTAGAATATATACTACTTTAAATACCACTTGAAAGTTGAAAGATATATACATTACATGTTATAGTACTTTAGAAAACACATATATACATACAAGATTACAATATATACTACTTAATATAATAATAATTGAAGTTTTGAACATATATTCATTATATGTTTTCATTATATTTGAACTTAAAAGATATTTATTTTTTCATTATGAGTATATATGTTTGTTATGTTTATTACCTAGTGTAAAATTTGATAGTAATATATTAAAAGTATTTAATTCAAACTAGAAATTCAATTTAATGAAAAAAATTACAAAGGAGTGAATGAATGTTGTATTTTATTGATTGCAAAATGATCCAAAACTTATAATTTACATGAATGAAAAATCTACATATTTTCCATAATTTTTTCCAACTCATGCATGTTAATATTAACGAGAACTGCCATAGGAAAGTCAAAATCAATGGGGGCAAAACCATGCATTGGACTTGATTGTGCTATGTTCTCCCTTGAAGTCATAATTTTTTCAAGATTCTGTTCGTCTTTCGGCTCCACCTCCATTCTTGATTTCTTCATTCCGCTCTAATCCATTCTCTAAGGCAAACTAGAATATTTATAGCATTGCTTCCCAATGAGTGTTGGTTGTCTCCAAGATGTTGTCGTCCCTAACTAAAAATGCTCTCTGATGTAACGGTTAACGTTGGAACATTTAATATATATCTAGCTAATGTTTCAAGCACATGATATTGTCTTTCATTATTCTTCCACCAATCCAAAACATTGATCCTTACTCTACGATCCTCTATCGACTATCGAAGATAATATTTAAGCTCTTCTTGAGAACTTGTTATGTATGTTGAAGTCGCAACCCTGTCCCAAACATTTAAATCATAAAAGTAATCAGAAAAATCACTATGTGCCGGTCTTTTAGAAGATAATGGCTCCTCGAGAGCTTGAGGAGCGACAATTGGACTGATATGTGTTGGTACAACTATATCAAGTAAATCAGCATAATGGTTGTATAATGTTTTCATGTTACTATTCGCATCACTCATAACCGTAAACAAATAAAGTTCTTCTTCAGGCTCTATCTCTAAGGCAGTATAAATAATAGAACTAAATTCAGACATAGTATTATATTTCATACATGGATTTAGTATAGCACCAACCAAGTAAATTAGGGGAAATGGATAAAAATATTTTTTAAATTTAGCAAACATAGCACTAACAGGTTTTTCGTAACTTTCTCTATTCTTATATTCTTTAAGCAAATAAGAAATGTCGGCTAAATAAGCTAAAATATTACAAACAGTATGATAATAAACACTAGAAAATTTAACCGTAGCTATATAATTTTTTTTCAAAAACTTAACAAGATCATCAATTGCAGCCCAATCAGAATCATATAGCATACACTCAGGAAAAGAACCAGAATATTGATTAAAAGTCATTGTCATAGAAACTTTATGTCACGCCTCACATCCTATTGGGGCGGACTGGCACCCGTAACCGAGGAGGCCCGGGAGAACCAGCTCATAACCTTATACTTCCTATGCATACCTCTATCACAACCCGAAATTCGGACATCATCATGTCGCATATAAAAGAAAATAATCACCTGTATAAGCTCGAGCACACATATATATGTATATACAATACTTGGCCGTTAGAGCCATCACGTCTATTAACAAAACACCACCTTGACTGTACATTAGGTCTACAAAGCCTCTAGACAATACACAAAGTTTAACTAAGGTCAGGACACACCCCGCCATATAACTAACTTCTATACAATACCAAGAGTGACTGGCTATGGCACGAAAATCCCCGAAGCAAACTGGAGCTCACCAAAAGCAGCTGGATATCCTGGATCCTACTTGTGCAGTATATGAGCGGAGGTACCTGTGCCTGCAGCATGAAATGCAGGTCCCCATGGGGGCGTCAGTATGAAATATGTACTGAGTATGTAAAACTGTAGATAATCACATATGATATAGGAGCTCAATAGAAATCAGAAACAAGTAAATAAAACGTAATAGGAGTGGACCACACTTATTAGAACTTGTGATAACTTGTACATTGTATTTATTCAATCATTTTACCTTCGTTCTTAACATCTTTGTAATCATTACTGTACTGTACTGTGACCATTAGGCTACCTCCAGTACATATCAACTGAGATCGACCCATGATAGGCTTATGCCCCGGGGATACCACCCATAAACACATAAATAGGGATCGATCCATGATAGGCTTATGCCCCTGGGATACCACCTGATAAGAGAGAACTTCCATCACTTAGTTCAATTAATCTTTGAGATTGTTATTGTGGTCGCCACCGCATTTTTGATACTTTGAAATAATGATACATCAATAAGAGACATATAAATAGACCATCAATGCAATAACAATAAAGTAAGAACTCATTGGCACATCAATGAAGTGTTTTGGAGTCATCAATGCCACAAAAATAAAGTAGGAACTTATTGGTGTATCAATGAAATGTTTTGGAGTCATTAATAGCACATGGATCTTGTTTGAGTAACCGGATACCTTTTGACATTCATTAGTGCAATAAACATGTAAGATTTGGAAGACAATTAAGTATTGGAATGTCTTGACATCTTGTAGGGTGGAAACAAGTTCATTGGTAACGTAGGACATCATACAAAACCATTATGGATCACATGTTATTGAATAACTTTGGAAACTTTCTCAATAGAACAATTGTTCAATTTCATGCCAAAGATATGGTATAGAGTATGCTTTACTTACCCGACTGTCAACCTTCAATACAAGTCCCAAATGGACTCTCCGTCTTTTCAGATTACTTATCTACAATGAACATATATAGCAATCTAGTATTAGCAACCAAACGTCACAATTCAATTATTTGAATTCACCAAAATAGTGGTTAAGTAGTAAGCCTTAATTACACCATAAAGGGTGTCACTTTAACCCTCTTATACTCCAATTACATTCACATGCCATGCATATTCATACAACATCCTCCAATAGCAAGTTTGGATTCATTTATCCTTCCAACCAATCCATTAAACCAAATTGAATCATAGACAAAAATAATCATCAATTCAATAGTATATCACCATATCCACCTTCCATAACTCAATTACCATATCCACCTTCCATAATTCAATACAACCAAACCATCCAAAATAGTCTATAACCCTATTTCCATCACCTTTCAATAACAACCAATACATATAATCCTCTATTACACATATACATATGGAAAAGAACAAAGGCAAATAATATTCATACCTTAGAATTCACCTCTTGATTATCCAATCCTGTTATCACAAATAATAGGTGCCGTTCGAAGCTCTCGAGATGACAAACGAAGTTATCGAATTACTTTGGAATTTCTACGATTGAATCAAAAGTAATTTAAAGGTCAAATTTGGTTGGGGTTTGTTCTTTCTCAATGATTGATGATGAAAATGAGTTTTTGAACTCATATACATGTATATATACACATATTCCCGTCCATAATATAATAGGAAATGACCAAAATGCCTTTAAAATTTAAATAATGTCAAATCTGTCCCTTGGTGGACTATTTTAGTAAGCTAAAGTAGATCGACCATAAGTCTTTGATACGATATAGGATTTGGGTGAAATTGGTATAGTTTAAAGTATAATTCAAAGGTATTTAATTTCATATAAAGTAGGCCACCCAGTTCGTCCTGTACAAGGAGTTATGGTCGTTTGAAGTTGACCCTAAAAATCTGTTTTGATAAGCTGAAGTAAAACGAGTATAACTCCTTACTCAGATGTTGGATTTGGATAAAACCAATCTCATTGGAAAGAATACTCAAAGATATTTCTTTTAATAGTCACAGCTCTCCCAGTTTATTATATTAAGGGAGTTATGATCGTTCAAAGTTGACCCAAAAATTTGACTGGCCTCAGTAGTTTGTGTGCAGGAAATTTTCCTGCACATTTACTATTCCTAAATATCCCGACCATCGTTTTATAGTTTCGAACGTTCTCGATTATATCCGAAACCTATCCATTTTTGAAAATCTTTATATCGTTGGAAAGCTTATTCAATAACCTTCGCATGGAACCATCGATGGGCAAATTCCGGTATAAATAAATTAAAAAAAATTAATTCCATATAAATAAGACCAATACACATACTTGAATACGCCAATACACGTACTTGAATACGGGGTGTTACATCCTTCCCCCCTTTAGGACATTAGTCTTCGAATGTTAGCGTAGTTATTCAACTGAAACAAGTTCAAGTCCATCATTAATATTCATATCATCACATAAATACTATGCATATATAAAAGAAAAACTCACTTGTTAATGTTCTAACTCCGTTTCTTGAACTTCCTCTTCATATTTGAACAAATGAGGGGACTTAGATTTCTTTGCTTCTTCAGCTTCCCATGTAATCTCTTCCCTTTCTCCAACGTACTTTCACATATGCTATCTCTTTATTTCTTATCTTCTTAACTTGGCGATCTAGAATAGCAATAGGCACTTTCTCATAGATAATATCTTCCGCAACTTGCACATCCTCAGTAGAAGTGATATATGATGGATCTCCGATGCACTTTCGAAGCATTAACACATGAAATACCAAATGTACTGATGAGAGCTCTTGGGGTAGCTCTAATTTATATGCAACTTGTCCAAACCTTTGAGTGATCTTATACGGGCCTATATAACGTGGACTCAACTTTCCTTTCTTGCCGAATCTCATTACCCCTTTCATTGGTGATACCTTCAAAAATGCCTAATCACCTATAGAAAACTCTAGCCCCCTCCTTCTACTATCCGCATATGACTTGTGTTGACTTTGGGCTGTTTTCAGTCGTTGCTGAATTACTTTAACCTTCTCTATGACTTGATAAACAAGATCCAGTCCGAACAAAAGAGTTTTACCCACTTCGAACCATCCTATTGGAGATCTACACTTCTTTACATATAAAGCTTCATATGGTGCCATTTTGATACTTGAATGATAGCTATTATTGTAGGCAAACTCAGTAAGAGGTAAATGATCATCCCAGTTTCCCTTAAAATCTATTACACAAGCTCGTAGAATATCTTCAAGTGTTTGGATGGCACGTTCTGCTTGTCTATCTGTTTGAGGGTGAAAAGCTATACTCAACTTCACTTGTGTTCCCAAACACCTCTAAAAAGACTTCCAAAAGTTTGCGGTAAATTGGGTTCCCCGATCTGATATAATAGAGATTGGCACTCCATGTAATTGGACTATCTCTTTAATGTACAGCTTCTCATACTCTTCAACTGTGTAAGTGGTCCTAACTAGTAGGAAATGTGCAGATTTGGTAAGCCTATCAATAATCACCCATATAGAATCAAACTTTTGAGATGTACGAGGCAAACCAATAACGAAATCCATGTTGATCATGTCCCACTTCCATCTTGGAAGATTAATGCATTGCATATAACCTCTGGGTTTTTGGTGCTCAACTTTAACTCTTTGACAATTTGGACATTCAGCTACAAATTCTGCAATGCTCTTCTTTATGTCATTCCACCAATACATATCTTTCAAATCTTGATACATTTTAGTTGATCCCGAATTAATGGAATACCTTGAACAATGTGCCTCTGTCATAATCTTCTTTCTTAGCCCGTCTATATCCAGCACACACAATCGGTTTTGGCACTAAAGTACTCCTTCTCGCGTAAGCTCAAATGCCTTGGTCACACCACTCTGAACGTTCTATAGGTGCCATCGTAGCCTTACGACTTAACGCATCAGCTACCACATTTGCTTTCCCTGGATGGTACAAGATATCAACATCGTAGTCCTTTAATAGTTCAAGCCATCTCTGCTGACTTAAATTTAGATCCTTCTGATTAAAAATATATTGCAAGCTCTTATGGTCAGTATATATATCAACATGAACCCCATATAAGTAGTGGCGCCACATCTTTAAAGAAAAAATAACTGCTGCTAGCTCAAGATCGTGTGTAGGATAATTTTTCTCATGTGGCCACAATTTTCTAGAAGCATATGCTATTACCTTACCATGCTGCATCAATACACATCCTAAACCAATTCTGGAAGCATCACAATACACTGTATACCCTTCGGTGCCTTCTGGAAGTACCAACATGGGTGTAGAAATCAACTTGTTCTTTAAATCTTGAAAACTTTTCTCACAGGCATCATTCCATTGGAATTTGGATGCTTTATGGGTTAACTTGGTTAAGGGTGCTGAAATGGAAGAAAAGTCTTCAACAAACCTTCTATAATAACTGGCCAACCTGAGAAAACTATGAATCTCCATAGGCGTTGTGGGCCTTGTCCAGTTCTTCACAGCTTTTATCTTTTGAGCATCAACCTTTATCCCTTTATGAGATACAATATGACCCAAAAATGCCACCGACTTTAACCAAAACTCACATTTAGAGAACTTTGCATAAAGCTTACAATCACGAAGAGTCTGCAATGCCTGTCATAAGTGATTGGCATGGTCCTCTTCTGATCTAGAATAAACTAGAATATCATCTATAAAAACTATCACAAATACATCCAGGAATGGCTTAAACACCCTATTAATCAAATCCATAAAAGCTCCGGATGCATTTGTTAGCCCAAATGACATAACTAGAAACTCATAATGACCATAACATGTTCGGAAAGCTGTCTTGGGTATATCCTTCTCTTTGACCCTCACTTGGTGGTAACCTGACCTCAAATCAATCTTAGAAAAGTACTTGACACCCTGTAACTGATAAAATAAATCATCAATTCTTGGGAGAGGATATTTATTATTAATAGTCACCTTATTCAATTATAGATAATTAATACACATCCTCAGCGAGCCATCCTTTTTGCCCACAAACAACACTGTGGCTCCCCAGGGGGATATACTAGGCCTTATGAATCCCTTCTCTAGCAAATCTTTCAATTTCTTTTTCAATTATCGTAATTCTGCTAGGGCCATTCTATACGGAGGAATGAATATTGGTTGGGTGCCTAGTATTACATCAATACCAAACTCTACTTCTCGTTCAGGAGGCAAACCTGGAAGATCTTTAGGAAATATGTTAGAAAATTCATTTACTACCGGAACAGCATGAAGAGTTGGTGGCTCCGCTTCTGTATCCCTTACTCTAAATAAATGATATATGTATCTCTTAGAAATCATTCTTCTTTCCTTAAAATAAGAAATAAATCTACAACTTGGCACGCCAATTTCACCTTTCCATTCAAGGATTGATTCATTTGGAAAATGGAAATATACCTTTTTCGTGCAGCAATCAATTATGGCATAACAAGACGCCAACCAGTCCATAACCATTATAACATCAAAATCTACCATTTCTAACTCCACAAGATCAGCCATCATATCACGACCACAAACAGTTACTATGCAGTTTCGATAAACCCTTCTAGCTACAATAGATTCCCCAACCGGTGTGGACACTTCAAATTGCTTAACTAATAGTTCGGTTATTTTTTTAAACTTTTCAGCAACCAATAGAGTAACATAAGATAATATAGAACCGGGATCAATTAAGGCATATACATCAAATGAAAAGATAGACAATGTACTCGTAACCATATCTGGGGAAGCCTCTAAATTCTGTTGATCCACTAGAGCATACGTACGATTTTGAGCCTCGCTAGAACTCGTGGCTCCTCTGTCACCTCTAATACAACCCATTGGTTGTGCACCCCTTCCTGAATAAGGCATCGATGATGATGATACAACAAATGACCCCGTAGGTTGTGCCATACCCCCTATGCCCCTTCGTGGGCATTCTCTCATCATATGCCCCAACATACTGCACAAAAGCAAACATTGGTCCCCAGCCGACATGCGCCCAAATGATACCTTCCACATTTATTGCTTGGCTCTCGAGGAGGTCTCGATTGGCTCATATTCCCTTGCCCTTGGTACCCCACTATCCTTAAACTCTGACTCTCACTTCTGTGCCCAAATTGATTTCCTTTAGACCCTTGGAACTGTGGTGGGGCACTAGTTGCAGAATAAGAAGATAATGGCCTAGGTGGTCTAGCAGAAAACTGTGGTCTAAACCCTCCTTGGGATGCCATAAAATGCCCTGTAGATCTGGCCTTTTTGGAATATCCTCTTTCTAATTCCTGTATTCTTCTCCTCTGTCTCTGATCTTCCATTTTCTGTGCAAAAGTTTGGATCCTCGCTATGTCCAAATCTTTGTTCAAAGCGGTAATAGTATAATCTCTAACCAGATATAGATCCAGCCTATCCACATATTGATGAACTCTGTCATCCATAGTAGCTACAATATTAGGAGCATATATCGACAAGGAATTAAATCAGAGACTGTACTCCCTCACGCTCATATTCCCCTGACGAAGATTTAAAAACTGATTTGCACGGGCCTGACAAATCTCTAATGGAAGATAATGATCAAGAAATACCTCTTTGAACTCTTTCCAAGTAGCTGGGGGTGCATCAATACCCCTAGATCGTTTCCAGTCCTCGTACCAATATATAGCCTCCCCTTTAAATCTATATGCCGCTAACTCCACTGTCTCTCTACCCGTTACATGCATAACATCTAAGGCCCTTTGAATTTGATCAATAAAGTCTTGTGGGTCCTCGTTAAGATCTAATCCAGTAAAAGTGGGAGGATCCATCTTAAGAAAATCCTATGTTCGAAGGCTAGCCGCCCTATCTATACCACTAGGACCCATGGTATGAATGGCTTGCCCTTGAGCTTGCCCAGCAACTATACGAGTCAAAAGTTGCACTGTATTTCTAAGATTTTTATCAACAACATTAATAGATGGCTCTGGGGATATAGTTCTCCTCTCCCTTATTTCTTTCGGAGTGGAAGAAGTTTCTGATGCATGCTCAGCTAGAGCCTCACTTTGATTAGCTGGTATAGCGGGTGATTTACTAGTCCCCTCTCCGGCAGCCACATCTACTTACCGGTATTCTTGCTTCTGGTAACCGGCATCATTACTATAATAAAAGAAAAAAACGGATTCAGTGGTCAACTATGACTTCATATACAATATAGGCTCTATCGCATGATCTAAAACATGAAGAAAAAAAACAATTCCTAAATTTCCATAGCCTTCTGTTTATAGATGCGGTGCACGACACACCGATAAACAAAACTCTACATAGACACGGCTTTGTAGACTCACTAGGACAAACTTCTCTGATACCACTTTTGTCACGCCTCAAATCCTATTGGGGCAGACTGGCACCCATAACCGAGGAGGCCCAGGAGAACCAGCTCATAACCTTATACTTCCCATGCATACCTATATGACAACCCAAAATTCAAACAGCATCATGTCGTATATAAAAGAAAATAATCACCTGTATAAGCTCGAGCACACATATATGTGTATATACAATACTTGGCCGTTGGAGCCATCACGTCTATTAACAAAACACCACCTTGACTGTACATTTGGTCTACAAAGCCTCTAGATAATACACAGAGTTTAACTAAGGTCGGGACACACCCTGCCATATAACTAACTTCTATACAATACCAAAAGTGAATGGATATGACATGGAAAGCCCCGAAGCAAACAGGAGATTACCAAAAGCAGCTGGATATCCTAGCTCTTACTTGTGTAGTGTATGAGCTGAGGTACCTGTGCCTGCAACATGAAATGCAGGTCTCCCGTGGGGGACGTCAGTACAAAATATGTACTGGGTATGTAAAGCTGTAGATAATCACATATGATATAGGAGCTCAATAGAAATAAAAAACAAGTGAATAAATCATAATAGGAGTGGACCACACTTATTAGAACTTGTGATAACTTGTACATTGTATTTATTCAATCACTTTACCTTCGTTCTTAACATCTTTGTAGTTATTACTGTACTGTACTGTGTCCATTAGGCTGCCTCCAGTACATATCAACTGGGATCGACCCATGATAGGCTTATGCCCTTAGGATACCACCCATAAACACATAAATAGGGATCGACCCATGATAGGCTTATGCCCCTAGGATACCACCCGATAAGAGAAAACTTCCATTACTTAGTTCAATTAATATTTGAGATTATTATTTCGGTCGCCACCGCATTTTTGATACTTTGAAACAATGATACATTAATAAGAGACATATAAATAGACCATCAATGCAATAACAATGAAGTAAGAACTCATTGGCACATCAATGAAGTGTTTTGGAGTCATCAATGCCACAACAATGAAGTAGGAACTTATTGGTATATCAAAGAAACGTTTTGGAGTCATTAATAGCACATGGATCTTGTTTGAGTAACCGGATACCTTCTGACATTTATTAGTGCAATAAATATGTAAGATTTGGAAGACAAGTAAGTATAAGAATGTCTTGACATCTTGTAGGGTGGAAACAAGTTCATTGGTAACGTAGGACATCATACAAAACCATTATGGATCACATGTTATTGAATAACTTTGGAAACTTTCTTAATAGAACAATTGTTCACTTTCATGCCAAAGATATGGTATAGAGCATGCTTTACTTACCTGACTATCAACCTTCAATACTAGTCCCAAATGGACTTCCCGTCTTTTTATTTTACTTATCTACAATGAACATATATAGCAATCTAGTATTAGCAACCAAACGTCACAATTCAATTATTTGAATTCACCAAACTAGTGGTTAAGTAGTAAGCCTTAATTACACCATAAAGGGTGTCACTTTAACCCTATTATACTCCAATTACATTCATATGCCATGCATATTCATACAACATCCTCCAATATCAAGTTTGGATTCATTTATCCTTCCAACCAATCCATTAAACCAAATTGAGCCATAGACACAAATAATCATCAATTCAATAGTATATCACCATATCCACCTTCCATAACTCAATTACCATATCCACCTTCCACAATTCAATACAACCACACCATGCAAAATAGTCCATAACCCTATTTCCATCACCTTTCAATAACAACCACTACATATAATCCTCTATCATACATATACATATGGAAAAGAACAAAGGCAAACAATATTCATACCTTAGAATTCACCTCTTGATTATGCGATCCTGTTTGCACAAATAATAGGTGCCGCTCGAAGCTCTCGAGATGATGAATATAGTTATCGGATTACTTTAGAATTTCTACGGTTGAATCAAAAGTAATTTAAAGGTCAAATTTGGCTAGAGTTTGTTATTTCTCAATGATTGATGATGAAAATGAGTTTTTGAACTCATATACATGTATATATTTCTCAATAATTCAAAGGGCTTTCATTTCATATAAAGTAGGTCACCCAGTTCGTCCTGTACAAGGATTTATGGTTGTTTGAAGTTGGCCCTAAAAATTTGTTTTGATAGGCTGAAGTAAAACAAGTATAACTCCTTACTCAGACGTTGGATTTGTATGAAACCAATTGCATTGGAAAGAAGACTCAAATATCTTTCTTTTCATAGGTTGCAGCTCTCTCAGTTCATTATATTACGGTATTTATGATAGTTCGAAGTTGACCCAAAAATTCGGCTGGCCTCAGTAGTTTGTGTGCAGGAAATTTTCCTGCACATTTACTATTCCCAAATATCCTGGCCACCGTTTTATTGTTTCGAACGTGCTCGATTATATCCGAAACCTATCCGTTTTTTGAAATCTTTATATCGTTGGAAATCTTATTCAATAACCTTTGCATGGATCCATCGACGGACAAATTCTGGTATAAATAAAATAAAAAAAATTAATTTCATATAAATAAGACCAATACACGTACTTGAATACACCAATACACGTACTTGAATACGGGGTGTTACACTTTATAAGCAAGACAAGTTTTTAAATAAGTATAAGTAGCATTCCATCTAGTATCACATTCTTTAGGCATTAATATCGATCTAAGTCCATTTTTTTCACATTTAACTTTAAATTCTCTCACTCTTATTTTTGGATTATTTCCTTGAATAAAGCCAACATCAAGCCGAACCTTTTCAATATAAATCTCAAAAAATTCAAGACCATCTTTTATAATTAAATTATATATGACAAACACACTTAATATGAAATATTCAGGTAACTGCGGAGAAAGGTCAACTTTTAACTTGTCAATAGTAGTCTTGTTGTTAGATGCATTATCAAAATCAATATATAAAATTTTTCATTCAATAATATATATTCTACAACTTTAGTAATAGATTCAGAAATAAATTTGCCAGTATGTCTACGATCTTCATCATACAAAAAAGCTAAAATACGTTTTTGCATATCAAAATTATTATCTATTCAGTGATAAGTAATTGTTAAATAATCATTTTTATTAACAACACGACTAATATCAAAAGTTAGAGCAATTCTATATCAAACTAGATAAGTATAGCCCGTGCGTAGCACAGGCCCGAACATTGACAATTTATAGCGGCTAGTGTTTTGCCACTCTAAATAATATTCTGATATAGTTAAGCATTATGGAACTGTTAATAAGTCCAACGGGTATCTCAAGACATATTGCTCAGAATAAATAAAAATGATATAAATTTACATGAAAGACACTTCTTTTTTCTAATCTTGAATTTCTGAATTAGACATTGTAATTTTCACGACTCAATGGCAATAATCTTAATGGCGTCCCCACATCATTACAAACTTGAAGTTGGTAGCACATTCTGGCAGTAATCTTTGTGTCGTACACGTCATTACAAACTTCTTGTTGGTAGTACATTCTAGAGTTTTTCTTCTTCGACAACTTTCAACAATTGACATATGATAAATCACTTTGGAATGTCATTATTTAATATTCACCTACAATAATTTCATAAAATTATTATTACAATTTAATCAATTATGACAAAAGATCTCATTTTGCCAAGTACAAGGAAAAACACGAACTTATATTTATCACTATCTAGCACCTTTATATTTGATGTTATCTCTTTCATCTACTTTCATTTCCTAAATAAATATTTCTAATCGAGCATGTATAATTATCAATTCTAAGAGATGCACTAAAGTATCTACTCTTATCAGTATGAATCCATATGAGTCATCTTCCTTCATTTCAAATTATCAATATATTGTTCTATAATTTAGCCTAGGAATGTATCTCTCTAACTCACTGTCATTTCAGGATAATTAGAAGACAAACTTTTCATCATACGAAATTTGTAAACCAATAAATTGTGTAGAGTTGATAAATTAAAATGTTTGAGAAGTTATTATCACCGTACTTTTCTTTTTTATCCTCTTCCATAGCTCCCAGACAAACTACACAGGGCAATGCTTAATCTACCAAGCTAAAGCCATTTTTAATTTATGAATATAGTGTTGATGCACAATTGTTAGTGATACTAATCAAAAGAAAAATCTAATCTTGTAATAATAAAATAAAACATAGCTCAAATGAAAGATGTGATCGATCTGACATCAATATTTGTATACTTCTCAGACTATACATGCCACAATTACTAAATACTCTTGCTAATATATTCTCTATACTTCGTAAGCAAAGCTTTTATAAATCATTCATTTTTTTTTCAGCGTCATACCTCTTCTTCTATATTTTGGAAACAAAAAATAAAATAGCAGCCTGTCTTAATTTGCTCAAGCTATATATAAATTCAAATTATTCATAGTTCTTTATCATATACACTATCTTAAAATCTCTAAGATGGTAGAGTGTGTTTGATGAAATGAGATTAAAAATATAGTGTATAAGAAGCTTACCATGATACTTTTGGCGATTGTTCATTTATTATAGTCATGCTTTCTGAATCAGGGTTATTAACCTTACCTATATAAACTGCAATTAGCTAAATCTTCAGATAAAAAATATCAATAGTCAAAAGTATTTTCCAAAATGATCAAAAATTAACTTAGCTTCTAGTTAATATCAGTAAGCATATAATAGAAGTAAAGACTTGCAAATATCCAAAGCTTGAGTTTCGCAGTCTACAAATACATAGGCCAAACATTTAAGTCAAAAGCTCATAAATTTCTGTTGACCCCGCTGTCTCAACTCTATCTGAATAAACATATAAAAATTTATTGTCCTAATTTTTGCTAAAGTAGTTTACATAATAATGAAAATCATAATTGCCTCTTATTCCTGCTTATGGATATCTTTATATATGGTCATCCGCGAGTGCTTTTGCTCCACATAAGGAAACTTGTCTTAATATAGTGCAATATAATTAGTTTTCAAATTGTAGATTGTTTGTGAATAATGAAGAAACACTTATACATTTTATTATATTCACTTCACAGTATGATTTATTTTTCATTTTTTCTCCAAATGGGATAAATCTTGGGCTATTACGGCTCTATGTGCATACAACATTTCGACTCGTTGACCAAAAGAATTAGCTACTCTATTAGACTTAAGCATCCTTGTTATTTCGGGAATGTCCCATAGACTACTAAGCAATGATTCTTAGATCATCAACATCATTTTTAGGAATAGTCTACTTAGTCCAGTTGAGATATTTGACAATTAAGGCATCCAAGTCTTAAATATTATGTATCCCAATATAAAATAATACACATAATGTGTTGTCTTCTAAAGGCTTATTATGCAATAGTAAAAAATCTCCACTTTAACCACGAAATTGGAGAGATATTAGACAAAACAATAATAATATCAACCATAAATTTCAGATAAAAAATCGAAAGAAAACATACCTAACATTGAAACACCCAATGGAGAAGATGAAGTTCCAACTGAAGATATAGTCTCTGAAAGTTTGATTTGATCAAAATAAATATCAATAAATTAAAGTGAATAAAGAGAAATAAGGAAGAAAATACACCCTAGAACATTAAGAGGGAAAGTTAGAATAAGTCATAAAATTAGAAAATAGGAAAAAGATGAAAGAAATTTAGGAGGAAATGAGATAATAGCTAACCTGGCATCCGCAACACAAGAAGATGAGATCAAAGAACAGACAAGTAAAAATAAACTTGAGCTTTTTTCTGTCTGGCGGATTATATCCAAAGAAGTGGATTGTGTGGAAAGAGAAAATTTTTATTAGTGTGAAATTACTGCTTTACCCTTGATTGTGCCTCCACCCCCTATTCTAGATAGTAGAAATTTTAGATGTTATGCTATCTCAAAGAAAACAAAAGGGTGTATGCTAAACTTTTCTGTTTGACAATAGCAAGGAATTGGAGAACACTTGAACCATACTTTAAGATGCCCATCAACCAACACCCTCTCAACTACAAATATATTTTTAAAGGTTGAGGAATCAAATAGAATCATACTTTGTCAATTGAATCAATTTATTAACACAAACATCCGACTAATAACCACCATTTCGGAGATAATCATTAAGACCCATTTAATTTTAAGAAGAAACAATGATTATTAAAAAATAGCACTTGTTAATGCTTAGAATAACTTCTAATTATAGGCATAAAAGGTTTTTAGTTCACTATGTCACCTCTTCATAAAGAGAAGTCAGAAAGAGGATGTACCAGAAAATTTCTCGCAAAATATAACAAGTTCTCCAGTGATATGAATTCGGAACCCCTATTGAAACCAACCAGAACATGTCAGTGGTGAACCAACAGTGGAAGGACCAGAAAGGGCAAAAGAACGCAAAATATCGATAAGCTTAACCATCAGTGGTTTCTTGTTTCTGAATTCTTGAGAAGGAAAGGAATGAGAGATGCTGATGTACCTAAGGTCATTAGATGGATCCTTTCCTTGCCAACCCATTTCCTTCCATTGCTCAGATATTAAACCATGGAGTTCTTCCACAGGGAAGACAACTTTCCACAATGCACGTAAAGCTTTCTTTTGGTAAAAGAGAGGGAGCGAGAGACAGTGAAAGGTGAACAGTGAGAATGTAAATTCAATCTTAATGGAATGTTTAAAATCCTTTAAAATGTTTGGTCTTAAGTCCATAAGTACATGGACAAGACATTTTCAAATAGAGAATACCTGATGTTCAGGAACTAAACTATCATATGCAACATCTATATGGTATTGTAGTCTCTGCAAGCATTCCTCCTGACGTTAACAAAGTGGAAGAGAACACCATAAATGTCGATGTGACAAAGACATTCCATACTTCCTCACAGTGCTGTGAAGCTTAACATTCTTAATAACATATTTTCTAAGAATACAACTGGATAAGTTGACATAAATAGGGAATTGGAATGACAATCTCATCAGAACTATCAACTAATTATCTAGGGATTACAGAGAAAAAGGGAGAGTGTGAAAAATTAGATATAAGACATTCATGCCTGAGACTTGGCACAATTAAAAATAGGGTTAAAGAATATATTAATCTCAACAGGAGATCAATTATCCAAATGACTAAGAAATCAAATACTTTCACCACCAGGAAGGCCCGATAATGAAAAATCATCACCACCACCAGGAGGGACTGGAATAGGCTTTCGTCTTTGTTTTATAGCTTTCCTTATATTTGCTGCCTTCCAAACTGTATACTTATGTTTTTGCTTGAGCTATTGATAAATAAGAAGGTCAAGGAACAACGTCACAGATGGAAACAACAAACAAGTTAAACAGACGAGAAAAACACACATAGGGTAAATAGAGACTACCCATACATAAAGACATATTTATTCAAACTTACAAGACCCACAATGATGCGGGAAAAAATTGTATTTGCATTGTTAAACCCTGTACCCACCTCCAACCCCAACTCCCACCCAAAAGAAGAAAAAAATAGGACGAACGGCCAAGTGAAAAAAATATATTGATATTATTATGGTATGATGAAAACTCACATCACGCTGGAGTTCACCGAACTGTTCAAGGATCTCCAATATATACATTATGTGGCACGAGGATAGACCAGATAGAACAGACAGAGTGTTTTCTTTACAAATACAATTCATAGTTTATTTCGATTAAGAAAAGTTTAAATATAAACAAACATCATATGGTGCAGTTTAAATGACTCTTACAAGTCTACTTGTCCAGCTATATCTTATTTGTCTGCCTTTGAGAAAAGATTTAATTCAAATCCCTCCAAATTCAAATGATCATCAGGCGTCAACTTCAATAACTTCTTATCCTATAGAAATACAAAAAGAAGAAAAATATTCAAAAAAATAGAAAGAGGAAACATATAACATTAATACTTAGGTAAATCCCCAGCTACGAACTCATGATAACCATTATATATGATCGATATTTTTTTGATAAGTATAATCATTACGACAATCTACTTTATTTTAGCCTGATTAATGACTGGTCACGCTTAACAAAAGGATAACTTGCCTGACCTTGACCTTGAGCCATAATATGCTAAAAACATATTCGGTAATTTTATGTGGATACAAAAATGCCCTATTATGTCAGAACAAAAATGTCCAACCTAAAAAAGTTTTCTAGTGTCTATCCCCCGAGAAAAAATTGTATATCATAAGGAACGCAGGAATAATGTCTATGTTTATTAAGACAAGAAATGTTGATGCCCATTATATGTCAACTTTCCTCAATTTCTACAACTTGCAAAGATGGCTAGATATTCTTTAAACTGTCATCGTAAGGGACATAAGGATGGAATTATGGCCCCAAAGAATGCAAAGAGAAAATGAAAATATAAAGTGTTTTTCAAAGCTATACTGAACCTCGCAAATAAAGTACAGGTTTCTAACAACTCCCAGCTGTCCATTAAGAGAAGAGGATCAAGGCATCCAACTATAAACATGCATAATCACAGGTCTAGCGATATGCAAGAATAAGTTAAGGAAAATAATTTTTCTTATCAAGGAAAATTCACCAATTAGCAACATATTCAGAAAACAACTTAATCTAAACTGATATGGGACAAAAAGCTAAACCTGAATTTTTCCATTTAAAATCATAACGGAACAATATTACACATATTTTTCTCCAAAATGTAGAGAATCACTGCTGGAGTCGGTGTGCCCCTTCTATGATCAACAAAAAAGAACACAGGAAACTTGGAATGGACTTGTTAGACCCCTTACAGTTTTGCTTCCTCTGAACTAATTAGATTAACCATATACAAAAACTTGTCCTTCTGACCTAATAACTTAGTTTCACCATTCCACATATTTTTTTTAACTATGATTTCAACAATAAATTTCACCTGACAACATTGAAGAATGGAAATATACCTCAAACGTGAGTGCAACAGTCAACCCTTGAATATGATCAATGCAAACATTTTTCCCAAAGAGCTTGAAAAAGGTAGTAGCTCCTCAAAGTGATTCAAGACCTAGAACCTTTGTTTTATTGTGTTTGCTCAAAAATGGACGTCAAACTATGGCAAGAGAATATTTACTTAATTAACCACAAATCAGAGAAGAGGACTGCATTGCTACTGCTAGATATTATACATAAAATGCCAAACATAACAAAGTCGGACAAGGACTACTCTTTGAATTTTACATTTTGAACACTAATCATGTAGGCAGTAGAACAATAATGATACTTTTTTCACAAGCCTCCCAGTGATTTACTATATGATACATGTGTCAATAAACTACTCTTATGCAACTAATTTAAGATTACAGCTCAAAGTTCACATCAAAATTAAGGGTCTTCTTAAGAATGTAGGTAATCTGTTACTTCTAGTGTTAAGACAAGAAATGTTAATGCCCATTATATGTCAACTTTTCTCAATTTCTACTACTTGCAAAAATGGATACATATTCTATAAACTATCATCGTAAGGGGTGTAAGGATGGAATTATGTCGCCAAAGAATGCAAAAAGAAAATGAAAATATAGAGTGTTTTTCAAAGCTGTACTGAACCTCACAAATGAAGTACAAATTTCTTACAACTGCTATCTGTCCATTAAGAGAAGAGGATTAAGATATCCAACTGTAAACATGCATAATCACAGGTCTAGCGATATGCAAGAATAAGTTAAGGAATATAATTTTTTTTATCAAGGAAGATTCACCAATTAACAACATATCCAGAAAATAGCTTAATCTAAACTAATATGGGATAGAAAGCTAAACCTGAATCTTTCCATTCAAAATCATAATGCAATAATATTTCACATATTTTTTTCCAAAACGTAGAGAATTACTGTTGGAGTCAGCGTGCCCCTTCTATTATCAACAAAGAAGAACACAGAGAACTTGGAATGGACTTGGTAGACCCTTTACAGTTTTGCTTCCTCTGACCTAATTAGGTCAACCATATAAAACTTTGTCCTTCTGACTTAATCATTTAGTTTCACCATTCGACATATTCTTTTTAACTATGATTTCAACAACAAATTTCACCTAACAACATTGAAGAATGGAAATATACCTCGTACATGAGTGCAACAACCAACCCTTGAATATGATCAATGGAAACATTTTTCCCAAAGAGCTTAGAAAAGGTAGTATCTCCTTAAAGTGATTCAAGACCTAGAACTTTTGTTTTATTAATTTCCTCATGAAGCAGAGTGTTTACTCAAGAATGGACGTCAAACTATGGTAAGAGAATATCTACTTAATTAACCATAAACCAGAGAAGAGGATTGCATATCTACTGCTAGATATTATGCATAAAATGCCAAACATAACAAAGCCGTACAAGGACTACTCTTTGAATTTTACATTTTGAACACTAATCACGTAGGCAGTAGAACAATAATGATCCTTTTTTCACAAGCCTCCAAGTGATCTACTAAATGATACATGTGTCAATAAACTACTCTTATGCAACCAATTTAATATTACAGCTCAAAGTTCACATTAAAATTAAGAGTCTTCTTAAGAATGCAGGTAATCTTTTACTTGTAGTTTTAAGACAAGAAATGTTATTGCCCATTATATGTCAACTTTCCTCAATTTCTACTACTTGTAAAAATGGCTAGATATTCTTCAAACTGTCATCGTAAGGGACGTAAGGATGGAATTATGGCCCCATAGAATGCAAAGAGAAAATGAAAATATAGAGTGTTTTTCAAAGCTATAGTGAACCTCCCAAATGAAGTACAGATTTCTAACAACTGCTATCTGTCCACTAAGAGAAGAAGATCAAGGCATC
Source organism: Capsicum annuum (assembly GCF_002878395.1). Taxonomy (NCBI): domain Eukaryota; kingdom Viridiplantae; phylum Streptophyta; class Magnoliopsida; order Solanales; family Solanaceae; genus Capsicum; species Capsicum annuum. The sequence continues at coordinate 30,298,955 of NC_061116.1, forward strand.
CAACTATAAACATGCATAATCACAGGTCTTGCGATATGCAAGAATAAGTTAAGAAAAATAATTTTTCTTATCAAGGAAAACTCACCAATTAGCAATACATCCAGAAAAGAACTTAATCTAAAATGATATGGGACAGAAAGCATAAACTGAATCTTTCCATTCAAAATCATAACGCAATAATATTTCACATATTTTTCTCCAAAACATAGAGAATCACTGCTGGAGTCGGCGTGCCCCTTCTATGATCAATAAAAAGAACACAGGGAACTTGGAATGAACTTGGTAGACCCCTTATAGTTTTGGTTCCTCTGAACTAATTAGGTTAACCATATACAAAAACTTTGTCCTTCTAACCTAATAATTTAGTTTCACCATTCCACACATTCTTTTTAACTATGATTTCAAAAACAAATTTCACCTGACAGCATTGAAGAATGGAAATATGCCTCGTATATGAGTGCAATAGCCAACCCTTGAATATGATCAATGCAAACATTTATCCTAAAGAGCTTAGAAAAGGTAGTATCTCCTTGAAGTGATTCAAGACCTAGAACCTTTGTTTTATTAATTTCCTCATGAAACAGTGTGTTTGCACAAGAATGGACATCAAACTATACTAAGAGAATATTTACTTAATTAACCACAAACCAGAGAAGAGGACTGCATATCTATTGCTAGATATTATACATAAAATGCCAAACATAACAAAAACGGACAAGGACTGCTCTTTGAATTTTACATTTTGAGCACTAATCATGTAGGCAGTAGGACAATAATGATACTTTTTTCACAAGACAAAAATTAGTACATACTTGAACAGTAATTCTATCGAGCTCTTTCATTAAGTAAACCCTATTTTGTGTGTCCTGCCATAACCTACACCACAAAAAAAGGTCAAACCAGCATAATTCAGGGAAACATTTGTCGGAGAATCTGGAAAACTCATCGGCCGACGAAATATAAGGAAGTCATAGAAGCAAACATGGAAAGCATTAGTTATGAAATTGGGGATCGCACCCCAAATCTTGCGAACCAGGCAATGGATCCCCGACTCTGCATTATTATTATTACGAGAAACCAACCTTTACGGAGAATCTATTGAAAGCTACTGATAGTCTAAAGGTGCAATTTTTATGGTTCATTAAAGACCTCTTCGCTATACAACGCACAGGCCTGGGAGAAGCAACAAATTTACCAAAATATATGTAATAGAAATCTAATGAAAACCTGATTTTTTGAGGAATTTTCTCAAACAGATGTAGGAAAAAAGCATATATTAAACCTTTGGGGCAACAGAATCGTTGCTCTCAAGCGACTATAAAAAAACCTAAATGAAATCAACGTGAAACAGATAAAAACAAAATAAGAAGAAGAAAATCTATTATAAAATAGGGAAACAGATACAAAAAATAGATTCGATAATCTATTTGTTCATCCTTATATAGTAGAAATATTACAACTACATTCATGCATAACAAACTTTCTGGAACCCTACACTTATCTATATGTTGAGAAATTAGAAAATAATTGAACAAAATTAAAACAAAAATTGAGAGAAAACTTACCCAAAATTAGAAGTGAAGACAAAGCCAAAACTAAAAGGCAGAAGGGAAAAAGGGAAAAAGTTAGTTAAAAAGAAAATGAGGTATGTCGGTGAGCAAGAATAGGTAAATGCTTCTAGTCTAGATTCTAGAATTATGTGTTGGTGTAATATGACTGTTATACCCCTGGTCGTCCCTCAGTTCATCTTTCTATATAGTTGAAATATTTTTTAATAATATAGATAAATAATTAACATATTGTGCATGGAGTCTAAAAATATCGGCCCGATAATTACTTCTAGAAATACCATTAAACATAGGAATATAAATTGCATAAATATAATGAATAAAAGCATCCAAAGAAGAAAAAGTGTAAGGTAAACAATCCACAACTATCATTTTTGCTATTTCTTCCTGGTTCTTTATTTTATTATAATTCTTAGTTAATTGACCGCTTGTTGGGTTCAATCTAGTTTGTGTTGGCCCACCAACAGTCTCACCACCTTGTGCAATAATTAACTCTTTAGTATGTCTATCTCTTAAATGTCTCATCAATGAACCAATAACTCCTTTATTGCCTCCGATTTTATGCTTATATACAATTTCACAAATATTGTATTGCACCTTACTTTTTTGCTTCTATTTTCATAAAAAATTCCCATGCAATACTAGTTCTTCTATGAGATCTTGGGGAACAGGAAGGACGGGGAGGAATGTAAGACCTGTAAGATACTAGCTCAATCCAGCTGACTATTGTATGTAAAAGGGTTACAAGAGTTTGAAAATTTCACTACGTGTTAGGATTTAGTCAATTCTAAATCCCTTAAATTTCAGTGATTTTATTTTCGACCTTCCTGACATCGAAAAGTTAATTTTTAAGTTGATTCATGATCGGGGATATCAAAGGTACATCTCGGGTGAGTTTCAGATTTTTTGAACGAGCGTAAGGGCATGTTTGGAAGTCCAAAATAGTAGCTTCTCCAGGACAAGCCTGCGGTGGCCCTCTATTGCACTACTAGGGGTGCCCGCGGGCGGGGCTTAGACCACCAATACAGAGCCCACGGCGCCCGACTCATCGTCCACCCCTATTTTTCCAGCTTTAGTTTCCATTTTTCCAAAGGCAATTGAGTCTTTACCCTTCTCCCATTTGGTCAATAAAATGGGATTTAGGATCCTAAAAGCATAATTTGCTATCCTATTTCACAAAATCCTCTCAAAACAAGGCATCTTCTCTGAAGAACAAACCCTAGCCTCCAAAAAAAATCAAGGAAATTCAAGCTTAATTTTCACAGGAATCTTCATGAATTCTTCAATTAATGTATATGTGATGTTCATTCATGGGGCCTTTATACCGGTGGAGTCAGAGAATCTATTTTCAAGTTTAAACCCATGATTTTTACATGTTATTATGAGTTATCTTCAAGAAGCTATTATGAACTTTGATTTCAATTATGTTTACCATGTGTTTTCGTTTGAATTTTCCCTTGGCACATTTGAATGGTGATTTTTGCATGTTACATCCTCAACCCATGATTTTAGTATTGCGATTATGTTATTATCACATGATTTAACTATTCCTATGCTTTAACTTATGACCTTCACGTGTTTAATGAAATGCCTAAGTGTTGAATGTTGAATAAAGATTCCCCCACTGTGGTTTCAAAGTTTTCATGCGGTCGGTCCTATTATTATTGCTATCGAGTCCTGAGGGTTATGAATAAACCAAAATTTAGCTATTTACTTAGTCTTAGTATTTTTAGAATGCTTTCAGACATGTATGAGCATTGTTAGTTCAGTCAATTATCATGTCAGCCAAACTTAAATAAGTTTAGTAATCAGTATCAGTTCAATTGAGAGTAAGATTCAACATAGAGAGAACCTTGGGATGGGGGCTTACCTGCCATTTAGGACTGGGTCCTTAGTAGTAGTCCCTAAGTTCCAGAACTATGTAGCCAGCATAGGATTAAGAGATGTCACCCACTAGTTTAGAACTGACATTCTCTTAGGGATCACCCGCCATCTTAGGACTAATCTTAGGGGTCACACATCAGTTTAGGACTGACTCCATAGACATTGTTAGTACCTATGGCATGGTACTATCACCCTTCTAACTGGGTCATAGGTTGGACCCCTATCAGCTCAGATTTGGGGTATGTCAATTAGATGATACCTCCCATAGTTTCAGTCTCAGTTTAGTATTCAGTATAGAATTTAGTTTTAGGTTTGTTTGACCATAACATACAGTTACCAGTTATTCAACTATTAGTATTTTAGTAGTTCAATCTATAGACTAATTCAGAATCAGGTTATATTCTTGGTTACACATTCTTAGATTTTTCAACTTTCATGCATTTAAACTCAGTTATCTCATGCTATTTATTTAGTCATTATCTCAAGCACATAAACCCATGTATTTTAACCTAACCTCATCTCACATACCAGTACATTTAAAGTACTGATCACATATGTTTTTTTTCTCTAAGATGTCTTATATCATAGGTTTGGACGCTCAGTTTCCGAATCATAGACAGATCAGCCTATCGGCAGCAATAGTTGTGGTGATTCCTCATCTATCAAGGATCGTTTATGTCTATTTCAGTATTTCAGTATTTCAGTTTAGTAGTCAGTCAGAGTTAGTTGGGGGTTTGTACCATCAACTTCTCAGTCACCTAAAAGCTTTTCAGACTATTTCAGACAGTTAGCCAGTTTATCAGTTGTTATCATCAGTTTATCAGTCTTGTTTTCAGACATTTTTCAGAACTATGATTTAAATCATATATTTAAGTACTTAAAACCTTTGGCATTATTTAGTTATTTCCACATATGTGTATCTTATTACCTCATTATTCAATGCTCATAGTAGGTACCCATTCATGGGTTAAGTTTTAATTTTTCAGGACTACAAGCACCGTGTGGCATTCAGGGTGTACTCTTGGGTCTTCACAAACTTGGTATTAGAGCCTAAGATTTTACAATGTCCTAAAGAGTCTAAAAAGCTGCGTTGAGTAGAGTCTTGTGCATGTATGTGAAGCGCGCCACACTTATAGATAAGAGGCTATAAGACGTTTTAGGAAAAGTTTATTTTCTTTCAGTATTTATGTCATGCAAAAGAGAATGATACTCTATTTAAGATCTCTTTCTAATTAATCCTTTATTCTATTACAGACAATGCCTCCCAAAAAGAATAATGGAAGAAAGAACGGGAATTAGCCCACACCTCCCCCATTCAGGAAGATTCCCTGGATGAGCATGTCTCTCACACAGAGTTCAGAGCTACCTTCACTACCTTAGCTCACTTAATAGTAGCTCAGAACAATCAGTACACTGCTATCCCAGCCAATCCAGTAACTAATACCACCGCAGCTAGGATTCAGGATTTCACCCAAATAAACCATCCATTGTTTTTTGGATCCAAGTTTGATGAGGATCCATAGGAGTTTCTTGATATGGTTTATAAGGTTACTGAATTCATGGTTTTCACGTCTAGTGAAAGCGTAGAGTTATCTTCTTACCAGTTCTAGGATGTAGCTCACACTTGGTATAAGTAGTAAAAGGGGGATAGAGATGTTGAAGTAGGGCCTATAGAGTGGGAGGAGTTTGCTACAACCTTCTTAGATAGGTTCTTTCCTTTAGATTTGAGAGAATATAAGGTGCAGGGGTTTATCAACTTGAAGTAGGGTAGTTTGAGTGTGAAGTAATATTCACTTAAGTTTACTCAGTTGGCCAGGTATACCCCTAATGTGGCGTTGGATAACAGGTATAGAATGAGTAAGTTTGTTTCTGGTGTATCTGATAGTGTGGTAAAGAGTGTAGGACTGCTATGTTGATTAAGGAGATGGACTTGTCTAGGCTTATGGTTCATGCTCAGTAGATTAAGGAGGAAAATGCTAAGAAGGAAGAAAGAGAGAATATGAGGGCTAGGATAGGCAGTTTCAACTTTGCTCAGTTGATGTTAGAGGGTGGTAACCGTTCTCAATTCCATAAAAAATCTTCATCCCTAGCTCCATCTTTAGCTAGTGTGCCAGTGCCAAAGTTCATAAATGAAAGTCGGGATGAGGCACCGGGCTCTAAAACCTAGGGCAGTGTGAGCAGTGGTCGTACCTATCCACTTTGCAGAGAATATGATAGAAATCACCTAGGTATGTGTAGAGCTAGCAGTGATGTGTATTTTGGGTGTGGTAATCCAGGCCACAGGTTTTGGGAGTGTAGTATAATGTCTTAGAGGGGAAAGGATTTGCATCATCAGGGTCAGTCCAACCATCCTCCAGTTCCATCCAGTCGCCGAATCAGCGGGGGGCCACTTACAGTGCCACCAGTGGCCAGAGTCAGAATAGGCTGTATGCACTCTAGCCTCAACAGGATCAGGAAAGTTCTCTTGATATGGTTATGGGTTCATGGTAGTTCTTTCATCTTCATGTTTATGCTTTGTTAGGTCTCGGAGCTTTGCTTCTTTTGTAATCCCCCTACATAGCTATTAATTTCAGTGTTAGTCTTGAGACTCTAGTGAAATCCTTCTCAGTGTCTACCCCAGTGGGTAAATCTATCATAGACAGATGGGTATATAGAACCTGCCCAGTTACAGTATCCTAGAAATCACTTCAGTTGATTTCAGAAATAGAGTCGTTCATTTTCAGTTTATGAATGAATAGTCATCGAATGGAGAGGTAGTACCACAGTTCTTAGGGGTCACATGTGTTTTAAATCCCTTTGTAGAATCCTATGATAACATATGACCTAGAGTTAGAGGTATAAACCCAGGAGTTTAGCAACAGTAAAGTAGGGATTGTATTATCTGGATTTAGTAAATTTTGTATCCATGGGGCTAGTTGTGTGAAGGTGAATCAGTAGGCTTGAACAATGCATGCAAGAATTTATGTTGTTTATTCGAAATATAAGTATAGAGATGAGATATTAGTAGGCTATATAGAAAGTTAGTATAGTTCATTAAGAGTTTGAGAATATCCATTTTAAGTGTTAGAAGCTAAGCTTGAATCTTTGAAAATTGAGCTAATGGAAAGCAGAGTTGAAGCACTAGATGGTGTGAGTTCATGGTATGGTGATACTCCTAAAAAATTCAAAGTTAGTCATTGCTTAAGTTATTGTATGATGATTGTTGAGGCTATAGAAAGCTAAGAATTGAGTATCACGAGGAAGTACTAGCAGTGGGCCTTACATTATCAGGTGTAATCCTTCAGGGTACATATAGTATTTATGTACATTATTATGTCTTAGACTCTAAAGTATAGTGATTGCAGTTTAGTGTAGAGTTATTTGAAAGGGTTCCATAGACTTAGAGTGATGGCTTAAAACTAAGGGGGAGATGATAGAACCAGTAATCGATTCAAGCTCTCAGGTTCTAGTAGTGATGCCAGGGTGCTATAGAAAAACACTAGGGAGGGAGATGCCCAACCTATTCTGATCTTAGTGTTAATTTTTGTACTTCATTCATCACGATATCTACTCATGCCTTACATGTCAGCTCTATGATCATAGCTCATATTTGTGCACCTTATGAAAAAATCTTGTACTCTTCTAGTTCCTAGTATGGGGAGTTCTAATCCACTCAGCAGTGTGAATCATGTTCCATAAATTCAGGAACTCCAAAATTAGGTTATGCAGCTCATGACTCATGTACTCATGCCTTATAGCATGTTCAGTTCTAGTACTCATGCTATATTCTTAATGATCAGTGAAATTCAGACTGCCATGTATATCCTTAGTTTTGATCTATGTAATGAATCCATAATGTTGATACTCTATTCCTCAGGCCTTAGTAAAGTGTCGAGTCAGGCATAGTATTTTTTTTATGTTTCAGGTCATCATGTTCTAACCTTTTAGTGACTTTTTCTTATGTCAAGCTAGCAATGATGAACAATTGCTTAGATAGGAGAGAGTAAATATGTTTTGTTGACGAAATATTGTTGTATGCTTGATTTAGATAAGGTTGTAAGTGTGAAGTAAGATTGAGGCCAAGTTTTTGATATATGTCATGCAACAACAACAACAACATACCCAGTGTCTTCCCACCTAGTGGGGTCTGGGGAGGGTAGAGTGTACGCAGACCATACCACTACCTTAGGAGAAGTAGAGAGGCTGTTTCTGATAGACCTCCGGCTTAGGACCGATACCCATATACCAACCCAAATATAAGAGTATATAACTAGTATGGTACACCAGACAAACTAATAGAATACCAAACATAAAAGATAAGTACATATATAAACTAGTACGGTAAGCAAAATAAAATAACACCGCTAGCCACGAACAAAACACTCCAACCCTCGAGGAGCGCACCCCTACTATTATCGATACCCCCACCCTTAACCCTCTACCCAAATCCACTTCCTCCACACCTTTCTAGCAAGGGTCATGTCCTCCGTTAGCTGTAAATGCTCTATATCATGCCTAATTACCTCCCTCCAATATTTCTTTGGTCTACCTCTACCCCACCTAAAACCATCCATAGCTAGTATCTCATACCTCCTCACAGGAGAATCTAAGTCCCTCCTCATCACATGCCTAAACCAGCATAACCTTACTTTTCACATCTTGTCCTTCACTGAGGTAACTCCCACCTTCTCTTGAATAATCTCATTCCTTAGCCTATCTTTCTTGGTATGCCCACATATCCATCACAACATTCTCATCTCCGCTACCTTTAACTTTTGGATATGGGAGTTCTTGATTGGACAACACTCCGCTCCATACACCATAACTGGCTGGACTACCACTCTAGAGAAGTTACCTTTAAGATTTGGAGGTACCTTTTTATCACATAGAACTCACGAAGCGAGCCTCTATTTCAACCATCCTTCCCCAATACTATGCGTAACATCCTTTTCAATCTTACCATTGCCCTCAATCATAGACCCCAGATACTTAAAACTCTCTCTCTTTTGAATGTCCTGAGAATCCAACTTCACAACCACTCCAGCCTCCTACAACACATCACTAAACTTACATTCCAAGTACTCCATCTTGGTTCTACTTAACCGAAATCCTTAAGACTAAAGCGTCTGCCTCCACATTTCTAACTTATCATTAGCTTCACCCCGAGTCTTGTCAATCAGAACCATATCATCTGCGAATAACATGGACCAAGGCACCTCCCCTTGAATATGCCGCATCAAAACATTCATCATCAAGGCAAATAAAAATGGACGAAGAGTCGATCCCTGATATAACCCTATCACAACTAGAAAGTGCTCTGAATCTCCACCTACCATCCTCACCCGAGTCTTTGCCCCATCATACATATCCTAAATCGCCCTAGTGTACACCACAGGCACCCCTCTAGCCTCCAAGCACCTCCACAGAATCTCCCTGGGAACTCTATCATATGCTTTCTCAAGATCAATAAACACCATGTGCAAGTCCTTCTTTCTCTCCTTAAATTGTTCCACTAATCTCCTTACAAGGTGAATGGCCTCAGTGGTCGAGCGACCTAGCATGAAACCGAACTGATTCTTAGAAATCATCAAGATCCTTCTTATCCTCACCTCTACCACCCTTTCCCAAACCTTTATAGTATGACTCAACAACTTAATACATCTATAGTTATTACAACTCTAGATGTCTTCCTTGTTCTTATACACTAGAATCATCATACTCTATCTCTATGCTTCAGGCATATTTGCTATCCTAAAAATACTATTATACAACCTTATTAATAATTCTAAACTTGCCCCGTAGTGCTCTTCCAAAAATCCACTAGAATCTCGTCTGGCCTCGTCGCCCTACCCCGCTTCATTTTATGAATAACTCCCTTGACCTCCTCAACCTTGATACGCCTACAATACCCATAATCTCGACACTCCTCAGAATTCTCCAAGTCCCCCAATATGAAATCTTTGTCCCCCTCGTCGTTCAAATATTTATGGAAGTAGGACTTCCACCTCTCCTTAATGAGAGAATTCTCCACCAATAATGTACCATCCTCTACTTTGATGTACTTCACCTGGTCAAGGTCACGAGCCCTCCACTCTCTGGCCTTAGCCATCCTATACAACTTCTTATCTCCGTCTTTCTCCTCTAAAGCTGCATACAGGCGCTCAAAAGTTGCAGTCTTAGCCACCATAACCGCTAACTTAGCCTCTCTCCAAGCTACCTTATACTCCTTCTTATTCATCTGTCTTTTCTCCTCATCCTTTCTCGCAACCAACTTAGCATAATCCATCTTCTTATATTCCATCTTTTGCTTAACCTCTTCATTCCACCACCAGTTTCCTCGATATTTATCAGATTGACCTCTCAAGACGCCCAACACCTCTCTAGCAGTCTCCCTGATACAACTAGCAATCGTCTCCCATATACTATCCGGGCCTCCTCTACTCTTCCAAGCTCCCTATTCTTCAACTTCTCTTCTATTTCCAAAGCACTAGCCAAAGTCAAGCTACCCCACTTAATTTTGGGCCGAGCCTCTATGCTTCTCTTCTTTTTTCCTTTATTGATAACCAAATCCATCACCAACAACCTATGCTGAGTTAAAAGATTCTCTCTAGGTATGACTTTACAATCTTTACAAAGCGCTCTATCCCCTTTCCTAGAAAGCAAAAGGTCTATCTGAGTCTTGGCCACTGAACTACAAAATGTAATAAGGTGTTCCTCCTTCTTCGGAATGGTTGAATTCACTATCCACAACCCAAAAGCCCTAGAAAAGTCCAAAAGAGCAGCTCCTCCATCATTCCGCTCCCCAAAAGCACAACTACCATACACATCCTCAAAACCTCTTAGCAAAGACCCAATATGTCCATTGAAATCCCCTTCCACAAGAAGTTTCTCACTGCTCGAGATGCTCCTCACTACCTCATCTAAAACCTCCCAAAACTCTTTCTTCTCCTTCTCGTCCAAACCTACTTGTGGGGCATAGGCACAAATAACGTTCATCGTAGACCCTCCAATGACCAACTTAATAGACATCAACCTATCATTAACTCTATTTACCTCAACCACCTGCTCCCTAAGTTCTTCATCTACTAAGATACCTACCCCATTTCTATGTCTCACGCTACCCGAGTACCATAACTTATAACGATCCACATTTCTTTCCTTAGTGCCTACCCATTTAGTTTCCTGGACACACACTATACTAACCCTCCTCTTTCAGAGAATATTCACTAGCTCTATAGACTTACCCTGCAAATTTCCTATGTTCCAAGATCCAACTCGCAACCTAGAAGCTCTCTTATCCAACGTAACCTTACTACCCATTGCCCCTAACCCCAAACTTATCCCTAACCCAACCCCACCACCTCCCAACCCTGATCCTAACCTATGACATGACCCTAGTCTACCATTGCCAATTCCAGCCACTATACAAATAGGAGAAAAATAATGAAAAAAAAAGACTGAGAACAGAAGAGGATAAAGATAAGGCTAAAAGGACAAACTGGTTATAATGAAATCAATCAAGGAGTTAGAATCTGCTGCCCAACACTGACAACAACCAATATATACTACCAAACTAAATATATATGATAGTTCCTCAGGTAACAGTAATAAAAAATACTAAAACAACTAGAAGCAAAAAAACACAAATAGTATTAACAGGTAAAACACTATTAAGAATTACCAAAATTACCAAGTCATCACCCCCAATCCAGATAGGCAACCAAGACACTCAGAAAAAGGAATAAAGACAAAAATATTATACCCAACTAGAAAGGATGGAGCAAGTGCACCTGATCGATTGAGTCCGTTTACTTGATAGAGTCATTGGTTTTTGGTAATATGTGATCAAAATTGGTTGCTAGAATAGTGTTGCTGTCGCTGGAATAGTATTGAAATTGTCGAAATAGTATTTATCGTCCCTGGAGTCTGAACTTGTGGTACCTGAGATGGATTTCAAGAATCCATCAAGAATTCTATTCCTCTTCAATGTCAACTGGATGGAGCGATGAGGAGAATAAGAAGCGGTGGGTGGCTATTTTGATGGATTTTGCTAGTGGAGCAGCAGAAACTATTATGTGGCACTCTGAGGGGAGAACGACAACTTTGGGGATTTTGGCGATGGTTGGCATTGCTATTGCCGTCGTTGGGGGAAATAGAGATAGGGAGGGTGGCAGCGGCTTCGGCTGGTTCGGGGATGAGGGCTGGTTGTTCGGCAAAGAGCGATAAGGAGAAGGGAGCCAGCGGCGGTGCTGGGTTGGTTCGCCATTGTTAATGGCGGTGAGGGAATGGTAGTGGCCAGTTTTGCAATGGTGGTTGGTAAAAGTTGATGGCTAGTCCCAGCGGTGAGAGTGTTTCGAGAAAGAAGCGGGCTGGTGGCTTTATTCGTCAGTGACCGAAGAGGGCAGTGTGAGGGAGAGGCTTGAATGTTATGTTTGCATATATGTAGATGAATGCACTGTGCATTATTGAATGTCTAGTAAGGGGTTAAGTGTAGTTGCTGAAGTGATAATAAGAATTATTCATGAGATGAGGAGTTGTGAAAAAGTAGGGTGTGTCGAATTCATGATTCAGGCTAGTATTATAGTATTATGTAGGCACTTTGTAGATTCGAGTAAGCTTGAACATAGAGCGAGAATTCAGTTCAGCTTAAACTTTAGTAGGCAGAGTTATTAGTGCCTATGTGAATATTTTAAGTAGCCTTAAGTGAAGTGCAGTTGTGAAGTGGAATGTATAGTTGAGTATAAGCTTTCAGTATAATTTAGTCCGTTTAGCCAACAGTTCAATTAGTAGTCAGATAGACAAGTTTTTATGGTTTTTCCATCTTTCTATCTAGTCTTACTATCTGATGTGCCATGAATATGGCCATTCCAAGAGATAGTTTATATGCATCCATGTAAATTATGAATCCAGTTCAATCCATACATCATGTTTCAAATTCCAGATATTCAGTCATGATTCAGTTCGTAAGTACCCTGTCCATCATCTCAGTCTTTTATTAGTATTTCAGCCAAGTCAGTATCATTCGGGGGATGTAATATCCCAAGGGGGATATGTTGTAATACCCGAGTTTTCATATCCTAAATCTCTTATCTTTGCTTCATGAAACTAGATTCAGATGGAGGTAATGATTACTCATAAGTTGACTCTCTTATTTCTATCTCAACCTTATAACCATTCTCCTGTCATTACATGTATTCACAAAATCAGTTCAATTATGTACGATGTTTTAGACTCATTCATATAATCATGTTTTCAGTAATGCATGTTCGGTATATTATCTCAGTTCTCTCAGTATTCTCAGCTAATCAGTCTCATTCAAGGACGAATATTCCCAAGATGGAGATATTGTAAGACCCCATAAGATCTTAGCTCAATCCAGCTTACTATTGTATGTAAAAGGGGTCCAAGAGTTAGAAAAGTTGACTAAGTGTTAGGACTTAGTCATTTCTAAAGGCCCTAAACTTTGATAATTTTATTTTTGACCTTCCCGACATTGAAAAGTTTATTTTTAAGTTGATTCATGATCGGGGATGTCAATGGTACATCTCGGGTGAGTTTTGAAATTTTCAGATGAGTGTAAGGGCATGTTTGGAAGTCCAAAATAGTAGCTGCAGCGGGAAAAGCCTACGGCGCACCCTCCAGTGCACTTTTAAGGGTGCCCACAGTAAAGCCCGCAGCACGTGGCTTAGACCGCTGGTTCAGAGCCTGCGGCACCCGGCTCATATCCCACCCCTATTGTTCCAGCTTTTATTTCTATTTTCCAAGGGAAATTGGGTCTTTTCCCTTTACCCGTTTGGTCCATAATATAGGATTTAGCATCCTAAAGGCATAATTCTCTATCCTATTTCACAAAATCCTCTTAATAGAAGGCTTCCTCTCTCAAGAACAAACTCTAGGCTCCTTAAAAGAATCACGAAAATTCGAGCTTAATTTTCAAGAAATTCATCAAGAATCTTTATGAATTCTTCAATTAAGGTATGTGTGATGTTCATTCATGGGTCCTTTTCACCCATGGAGTCCAAGAATCCATTTTCAAGTTTAAACCCATGATTTTTCCATTTTATTATGATTTATCTTCAAGAAGCTATTATGAACTTTGATTTCAATTATTTTAATCATGTGTTTTTGTCGGAATTTTCCCTTGGCACGTTTGAATGGTGATTTTAGCATGTTACATCCTTAACCCATGATTTTAGTATTGCGATTATGTTATTATCACATGATTTAACTATTCCCATTCTTTAACTTGTGACCCTCATGTGTTTGATGAAATGCCTAAGTGTTGAATGTTGAACAAGGATTCCCCTCTATGGTTTCAAAGTTTTCATGTGGTCCTATTATTATTTCTTTCGAGTTGTAGAGGTTTTGAATATCCAAAATTTAGCTTTTTACTTAGTCTTGGTATTTTTAGAATGGTTTCAGACACGTATGAGCATTGTCAGTTCAGTTAGTTATCATGTTAGTCAAACTTAGATCAATTCAGTAATCAGTGTCAGTTCAGTTGGGAGTAGGATTCAACACCAAGCAAATCTAGGGATGGGGGCTCACCTGCCAATTAGGAATGGGTCCTTAGTAGCAGTACCTAAGTTCCAGAACTATGTAGTCAGCATAGGATTAAGATATGTCACCCGCCAGTTTAGGTTTGACATTCTCTCAGGGATCACCCACCAGTTTAGGACTGATCTCAGGACTGAATCCCTAACCATTGTTAGTAACCGTGGATGTCAGATTTGGGCATGTCAGTAAGATGATACCTCCCACAGTTTTTATCTCAGTTCAGTATTCAGTATAGAATTTAGTTTCAGGTTTGTTTGACCATAGCATACAGTTACCCGTTATTCAGCTATCAGTATTTTAATCTACAGACTAATGCAGGATCAGGTTGTATGCTTGGTCATGCATTCTCAGATTTATCAGCTTTTATCTATTTAAACTCAGTTATCTCATGCTATTCATTCACTTATTATCTCATGCACATAAACCCATGTATTTTAGCCTAACTTCATCTTGCATACCAGTACATTCAAAGAACTGATCGCAGATGTTTTCTTTGCGCTATGATGTCTTATATCATAGATTCAAACGCTCAGTTTCCTGATCGCGCTTAGACAGATCAGCCTATCAGCAGCAATAGTCGTGGTGACTCCACATATATCGAGGATCGTTTATGTTTATTTCAGTTCAGTATTCAGTCGTAGTTAGTTGAGGGCTTGTCCTATCAACTCGTCAGCCAGTTAGAGGCTTTCAGACTATTTAGATAGTTAGTTTATCAATTGTTATCATTAGTCTTATCAGTATTATTTTCAGATGTTTTTTTAGAACTACGATTTAAATCGTATATTTAAGTACTTAAACCTTTGCATTATCCAGTTATTTCTGCACATGTGTATCCTGTTACCTTATTATTCAGCGCTCACAGCAGGTACCATTTCATGGGTTAGCTTATGGTCTTTCAGGACCGTAAGCACCGCGTGGCATTCAAGTTGTACTCCCGAGTCGTTGCAAGAAAGATTAACCGATTCATATATAACATTAGCATTTCCTACTGCGGGTGTCTCACCAATATTATCATCATCTTAATCTAAATTAACCGTATCTACTTATTTTCTTCTTCTATACCATAATTTTTCTGAGCTTCTGCATAATTCATATCATGAGCACCTACACCTATTTCTTCCTCAAAAGGTTGACTAACAGGTACCTCAGACATATGGGTATATCTAGTACTTGAACTACCTCTACCAGAACCGCCATCAATTCATTTTTTACTTCGACTATCACTTTTGGGACATAAATTTTTGACACTTTAATCGATGTTTCTTAATTTATCCATATTATAAATCAAATTTAAAAATTCAAAATACACAAAAGTAATAAAAATAAATATTTAATAATTAATACACTAATTAAAAATTAAAGGTAAGAGATGGAATGATAATGCCAAAGTTTTTGAAGTATCCGAAAGTTGCAATTTTAGAAAACTTTCACTTGATATTTGTAAACGCAAAATTTAAAACTAAAATTGAACACTTTAGAAGATAATTAGAATATTTGAGAGAGATTGAGATTTGAGAGACTGAGAGAAGTTGTTTGTGTGAAAAATGATTTGACTTGTAGGATATTTATACAAAAAAATTTTATTTTTCTTTTTTAAATGCTAATGTTAATTTTTTTTTTTTAAATGCTAAATTTTTGAAGATTTGTTTTTTAAATTGTAGAGATTGAGATTTGAGAGAATGAGAGAATGAGTGAATGAAACAAGTTGTTGGTTGAAACTTTAGGAAGCAAAATAATAAAATTAGTAAATATAAGAGAACAATACGAAACAGTTCAAGAATCAAAGATCAGAAATCAATTTTTGAATATACATTAGGCATTATAATATGAAACAAACGGAAATCAGATACGAAGTTTGAATTCCACAGTGGGGTGGGCGGCCAAAATCTTTTATAGCTTTTGGATTATGTTTGTAGAAGAACCTAAATCTCTTCTGCTATAGAGAGTAATATTTTCTTCTTTTTCTTGTTTTCTTCTTTTGATTGTTACTTTTATTTTTATTTTTAAAATTAATATTTTTGCTTTTTTAAGAAATCTGCATATATTAAGGAGGAAAAAGGCATAGTGGACGACAACCAGGTTTAAACCAACAACACAACCTCACGTGGTTTAGCAGCTTACTTCCAACCACTAAGCCATTGTAGGGGGTGCGGATATAGACGGATAACTAACTTATGAAATAGATTTAGTATATATTTAATGAATCTATTTTTCTTTGTGTGTGGATATTTCTTAAATTTTGTTTCAATATCTTTTAATGATTTATTCTTTTCGTAAGATGTATTCATTAATTTGTTTGGTTTATTTTATCTTGTAGGAATTGCAGAGTTACAAATTTCTGTATAATAATTTATCCTAACTGTACTGTAATGTATATCTAATTCTAGATTTTCAATGTTATTTATTATCTTGTGTTGTTCTTCTCATAGTGAGTTTTTTAAATTATATAAACTATCACATGTACTTTTTTCTAAATTTTCTAAGGTTTCTTCTATCCATATTAATTTTTCTTTTAGATTTTCCATTATTTTTCTAATTCGGTTTCTATAATTAATTTCATTATTTAGATTATCTTGATTTTCTCTAATTTTTCTAATATATTCTAGCATCTCTTAATCTAAATAATATCCTTCTGGGTAAATTTCTTGGTATAACTGTTCTATCCAATTTATGGTTTCAATTTCATAGTCTATTTCTTTTTCTAATATTATTCTCTTAATATCTATAATTTCTATATCTTTAAGTATATATAAGATTAAGACTTTAAGATAGTCTAGATGATCTATCTTTTAAAATTGATTTTACTATAATATTTTTTAGTTGTTTGTTTTAGCCTTAGTAGTTTTTGCATATTTTTATTAAGAAATTTTATATATTTTATATCTTTATTTTCCATGTATTTGTTTATATTTATTTTCATCTGTTTTTCTAGTAATTGTATTTCTCATATCTTTTTCTAAAAATTCTATGTAATTTATCATGGTAAGTATTTGTAAGAGTAGTTAGGTAGGTATGGTATATAATTTACTCTAGTCATGTAATATTTACCAAATGCTTTTTCTAATATGATTGTTCTTATATCTACTACTTTTATATCTTTGAGTGCATACAAAATAAGTATTTTAAATTTATCTACCATCACATCAGATAAATAATTATTCATTTTCATAAATTTGTTATTTTTCAAAATATTCCCTTCAACCATGTACATAACAAAATATGGTCATCTTAGATTACTATATACTAGATTATTCTTAAATAACATGTTCTTCCGTCACTATTAGCATGGTAATTTGGATACTTTTTCCCTTAAACAGCGCCTCTACTCTGGTTACTCCCCGCCACGACTTCTTGCCTCATTGGTTTCACCTTTAGGATGGCATAGTTCTTAGGGATTTTTCTCTGTTTCCACTTTGCTAATAAACTTCTTAACATATTATTCTTCGAATAGTTCTACTATAAAGTAACTAATATGAATTTATTTTATCATATCATGATTGTTGGGAATTATGAATTTAGCTATTCATAATCATAAATAAATATACCTGTTTGGGTAGTTTTGATATTTTTGAAGTTTGTTCCTCCATAGCTTTCTCCATTGAAATATGTCTGTTTTTTAATTATCTGAGCAAAATATTTATTGTGTACTGGAGAGAGTATTGCTTCAACACATGAAGGCTTGCCTTGCAATGCCTTCGATTTCTTTCATTTATAGAATGAAAAATCTTTACATGAGTCTTTACACGTTTAAAAAATTCTAAAACTAGAATCCTAAGTGTCATAGCCTTTTGAAAAGTCAAAAAAGCTAAGAGTCTAAAAAAGAAAAGTTTATACAATAAAAATTTAAAATTCTAACAATTTTACGTAAATAATTTTACATCTTGTTTTCTTCCGTTGGTGTTTTCTCGTCGTATCTGTTGCTCCTTATCTTATCTTTCCAGCTGGCATGTCCATCTTCTTGATTTTTATTCTAGGTGTACTTCTGGAATAATGTTATCTTCTCCATTACTTCTTGAACATTGATGATCTGGATATTTGTGTCCAATTATTTTACAATATCTTGTCAGCAATCCGTCTGAAATAAATCCTTTTTTAATTGCTCTTGCGGTAGATTGTTTTTCTAGGTTAAGTAATGTCATTATCCATTGCCTAACATCTTTCATATCTGTTTGTCGTAGCTCTTTTGAATTTGAATAAATCATTTGATGGTCTCTCGAATAATAGCTCCATATTGGGTTTTCATTAGT
>NC_061116.1:30320189-30378734 GCF_002878395.1 Capsicum annuum
AATCACACACAACAAAAGTACCTTTGTCAATAATAATTCTAATAGTAGCTATTGTCTCAGAATTACTATTCACATTACCAACTTCTAAATCATCAATCAAGTTTGGATTTGAGAAGAAATGTGGTGACATGAGACTGACGACTTTTGAAAAAAAGGAAATCATTACTTTGAACTTCTTTTGTTTGAAAGAGTGATGGTTATGGAGTTCTTTTAGAAGTAAGTCTCTTTTGGGAATTTTGAAAGAAAGAGATACCAGTATTTTATAATCATTTTTAATATTTGAAAAATTTTTTGGTACACATACCTCGATCAGTATTTCAATGGTTGATCTTGTTTCTATTTTCAAGCCATTTTCCTATGACATAGGCAAATGTAATGTTATATCGAATAAGTTACTTGAACTTGAAAATGGTATAAATACATACGACTAAATGTATAAGAGTGAGCCTAAAATTAAACTTAATGTGTATTTTGTACAGTGTTCTTTAACCGATCATTGAGGGATACTCATGTAATTTTATTCATCTCCAATTTGATTCCTATAATGGACCAGGTTCATCCACAAGTTTCATTCATAGTTCCTCTTATCATAAGGCTTTCAGTATGCTCAATGCCCTTTCTTGTGAAGTACAGGGGTTACTCTCGTAATAGGCGATGATGTACTTGGTGACTCTGCTTACTGATTTGATATTCCCCTTATTAATGAGCTTTTCTTTTGTTTATCTAATGAAACAGGTCACACAATCTATTCTAGTATACTCTTCTTAGTGGTAATATCTTCATCCTGCAATCTCCTTCACATGCTATATTTTTTAGTCTTTTCTTCAGTAAGTGAGAGAAACTTTTATTTATCTCCAATCATATGTCTTTAGCAAGTGCTATCTATGTACCAATTCCATTTGTTTCCTCTCACTTTTTCCTGCAACTGAATTAAAGGTTAGTTTTAGGTATCCAAAAAAGATTGGGTTTTTTCTTATGAACAAATAGATGAATCAAATTTATTTTTACCCATGTTGGCGGCAGGTTGGTGTACCGGTTTCTCTTATTAGTTTTGGAAATTTCTTTTCAACCAATTTTATGATCTTATTCGTAATTCTAGTAGCTATTGGACATTTAGTATTGGAATGTCCTAGTTTTCCAAAAATATAACATATATCCTTAGAGGAAATAGTTTCTTTATGATAGCTTATACCAACCCTCTTATTATGAGTCCTACTACTTAGATGATTAATTATTATAGATAAGTTGGTCCAACGGTTAGCTCTTTTAAGATTAAGTTTTATCCTATAGTTTTCTTGAGTTAGCTTTCTAACACTTTCTCTTTGATAAAATAATTTATCTTTTCTTTGTTTAAGTTCAGACTCAATTCTTTGATGATATTCACTTATGGCTTCTTTTTCCTTTTTAATAATTGACAACTTTAAGATTTTAGATTTTAGATTTAGGTTAGATGAACTAAGTTGACTGACCTATTCCTTTAAGGTGCAGATTTCTGTATCAATGACATTCTTACAGGTGTTAAGATCAATGTAATCAAACTTAAGACTTGTGAAAGAATTGAATAACTGATCCCTATCAGATGTTAGCTCATGAAAATCATCAATAAGTATATTTCTCAACGAGATTAGTCTTTTCTTTGAACAAAGATGGAATTTATCTTTCAAGTATACTTAACTCAAATCTTACTTCTTATTTTTCCAAATTTGAGTCACCTAGCTATAAGTGCAGTTTCATCAGCTCCATCAAGATCAGATTCTTCTAAGCTTGATACCCATGCAACTATCGTAGAAAATGATTCCTTTCTTTTGGAGTTTGATTTCTCTTTTATCTTCAACTCTTTCTTTTTCCCACTCAATCTCCCACTGTGGACAATCCTTGATCATGTTATATATATTTTCACACTTGAAGCAATCAACTTAAGACTTATCATTGGAAAACATCTACTACGTGTTCCTTTCTTGTCCTGCTACTTTTCTTTTTAAAAAAATATTTTGAAGTTCTTGGCAAACTTTTTATCATCTTGATCTAATTCTTATGTTTGAGATGCCTTTAATGCTTAGTTCCTTCATCCTTTTTGAAGTTATCCATATTCTTATCATACGTGTCCACAAAAGTGTCTCAAATTCTTTTTGAAGTGGTACAACATGAAATCCTATTGTATTCATCTATTCAAAGTCCATAATAAGAATATACTTAGCTTTTGTATTCTTTCCAAGCATCTTAAAGTCAAACTCATGATACTCATTCTTGTCTTTTAATACGTCCTTGTTTTCACTATCCTTCTTCATGGGGTATTGAGGTCCATCGATAATTCAATTCTTGAGTTCGTAGTCTACAGCCTAAATAAAATCACTTATCCTTTCTTTCCATCCTTAGTAGTATTGTCCATTGAACAATGGAGGCCTATTGATGTCTTGTCTTTTGCAGGTCCCAGTAGGTGGTGCAGAATTCATCTTTGATCTTATCTTAAAGTGTTAGCCTTCGCAAAATAACCCGCTCTAATACTAATTTATGTTTCTGTACGTCCTAATAACTTACGTGAGCTATTCTTGATTTTTTCCAATGAATAGACAAGATTGACAAATATGGTCCAACATAAGTAGTAAAGAGAGTAAATAATGAACACGATAGTTTTATGTGGAAAACAAACAACTCACAAAAGGTGTAAAAACCAAGACCTATACATTTACAGTATTTAATTCCAACTTTATTAAACATAATGAGCCTCTCAATAAAAGATTATAAATTCTATAACCTAAGGAATTATAAAATCTAATATCTAATATTCAACAATTTCCCTAGACTGTTGAAACCCACATCAAGTTCCTCCACTTGAAAATCAGATTACAAAACTATAACAACCCTAGGAACTAACTCTAATTCCTAAAAACACACAAACCTCCTACGGTTTATGTTCCCAAGTCTTTAAATTATCCCAACTCAAAAACTAAATTCCTAAACCACTTTATAACACATTCTAACTAAGAATGCAAGGAAATTACAACTTAATAAACTTCCTAATACATATTAACTAGAATAGAAGACTATTAGACACATGGATGAAATAGGTTCTATAATTTGGTTCACTGTATTAGGCTGCACTTTAATAGTTAGGTAGAACTCTCTCAAATGTTATTCTTACATATTTTCTCGTGTTCTCCTTTTATCCTCCCAGTAATTGTGCATGAATTTCATTTTGGAAGTCCTTGAATATTTATAACTTCTATTGATATTCACAACCAAGTAGACTTTCAACTCCATAAGGACTTTCATGCTTCTTGGACTCTCATTTTGAGTGTTGTAGTCAAATACTAACATAATGATCCCCTAATGTTTATCTAAAGTAAAAAACTTTCTTTCCATTATTTTTTCTCAGAAGAATTTATCCACAAAAAGTTCTATTGCAAGTTAAACTCTTTTGAAGCAGTTTTTCATGAACCAGCTATGCTTACTTGTTCCATGGACATTTGTCAATCAAAACTTCATAAGTCTTAACCACCTCTTCTTTCCAAACAAGGAACAGCTAAAAGCTTAGCAAAATCTCATAATCTCTCAATAACAATGGAGTTTTTACTTCATGAAAATTTCAAGTCTTCCAACATAAAAGAAGCTACTTATACAAAGAAATTTTATTACATTTCTACCCTTAATGAAAGTAAGGTTCTTGCAAATGTCCTCTTTTTTGATGAATTTTTTTGTGATGAATTCAAGAATTCATCAAAAATCCTAGTCCCCCTTCTTTTTCTCAATGTATTCCCCATCATATGTTAACACATGAAATTCTCGACAGGACTCCATAATACACTCAAGTGCATCCTTCTTCATGAATAACCCTTGCCAATGTTGAAGTTCATAGGCTTAGTTCCTTGTGGAAAGCCTTGGGGGCCCTTGGATTGCATTACTCTCCCCTTTTTGAGAAGGATTTTCCCTCAAATTCAAGGGGCCGTTATCGCACACATTCCTTGGAATTATTCATACAGTTCTCTAGTAAATTTATCTATAATGAGCACCATCCTTACCTCCACTTTCGCCTCTGATTCCTCTAATATAGTTCACACCCAAGGCCTAATTTGACCAAATAACTTGGCCAATCGGGTGTTGGTGTATTTCTAGTGCTCACTCAACCCTTACTAGTGATCCACCAACTATTGTAAAAACTCTTGTGGTACTAACATCATGCTTGAAACTAGTGGGCAATGTGGCATTGTAGAAGTCAAAACTGGAGCTAAAATTCCAGTAGCCCCTTCACTGCCTATCATAGAAGAAGGATCTACCTGTTGGCTACCTGTATCAGTATTGCCACCTATTATTGCCCTATCAATATGATCAATCGACTCAAAAGGCCCCTAAAAGTAGTTTACAACTAAAGATATAGAAGGTTGTTCCTTATATAGTGCAACGGGGTTGGCGCCATCATAATCAACCCAATATCAGTTATGCGAGTAGCCTCAACCCTATGATTAATATCTAATAACACCGACACTCCCATGATATCACAAAGTATCTATATCAAGCAGGGAAGGAAATGTTAGTGATCTCATTAAAATCCTCTTATGAATAAGATTCTCATGAATCTTATCTCAAATCTACCTTGCAAAGTGTATGTCGTAACCAGCGATAAGGTTGGCAATCAATAAAGCCTGATCCCATGTGAGTGTATTATCTGCAGCCGTCAGACTCAAGTTGTGCATCACAATGGACCACCAAAACTTTGCTATAAAAGGCAATGATGACTTATTTATATCTTTCCTCGTCTTGACCCAAGAGGTATTAACACTAACCTCAATGATCTATTGTGTTACCCATATGACTAAATTTCTCCTCTTCTCCCTATGGTCAGGATCTCTCATAGTCCTTTTACTTATCATAACCCTCAATCTATAGTAAAATTATGATGTAGTAGCCGACCCCATAAAATGTAGTCCAAACAAAAATCTATGAATTTTCTCCTCGAATAAGTCAACTCTAACCTCTATGGCCAATGTATGAGTCAGTGGAGGCTAGTCCTGAGCTCCCCCTCTGATGGTGTGATAAAATTAATAGATATGGCGTAGGATGTAAAAAACTCTCGGACCATCTCGGGGGTGTAAGATCCTAAAGTTTAGCCCATTTATTTAAGTCTATATCTGTCAAATATGGCCTTCAGGTCTGGAATCCTTGCCAAAATGGTAAGCCCAATTTAAGGCTCTACAACTATACTCCTTCGACCTCTACAAGTCTGCCATTCATCATCCCTGAATGGCCTAATTTACTGGTATATCAAAATATGTGTGGAATCCTAAGCTACTGAAGTTGAAGCAAAGGCATCCTCATTTCCCTGTAATATTTCAACACCCTCATCATACTGGGGTACATCTGTCTCTCCATTTCCAGTACCTAATGTTGACTCTGCCCCTTCCTCATACTAGGGGATGGTTCAATCTTCCTCACCAGTACTAGAACTAGACTCGCCCTCTTCCTCAGAAAAATGGGGAAGAAAAGTGTTCTTGTGATATCTGTGTAGCCTTCATACTCGTTCTAGTTGGGATAACACGTGTTGGGGTGGACTAGGGTCCAAATTGAGGTGCTTGGTGCAGGTCGAAAGCCTTGCTGAATGGTAGCTCTAACTATTGCCTCTCTCTAAGTCTGGGGATGAGTCTGGCATGGTGCCAAGGATGGACTGTCAATGGAGTACTCCTCCAAGGATCCACTCCACTTGGGAGACTCTCAATCTAGACTAGTTTTCTTTCTTTAGTGTAGCTTTTGGTGCCATAGTACCTGCAAAGAGAACCGTTAGTGATGGAATTACAATACTAGAATAAGCAGAGAAAAGAAAAATAATATCCCATCTTAGGTCTAACCTATGAATTCTATCTACGAGTCATAAGTTGTACCATGATTCATAAATTGGCCCGTGAAATTCAGATGAAGCCTCTGAACTTCAGGGCCTCAGGTCTGATTCCTACGAGGCCAATCCATGGTTTATGGGTTCAAACTACGAGTCGTAGATAGGTCTCATGGGTTCACAATTGAGGGTACTTAATTCCTTCCCATAGTTCTAATCCCAAATCACACCATATTTCTCTTATTTCAGTTTGATTTCAAGCAATTCATTCAAAATAATATCAATTAGTATATCTTTACAATTTTAGGTTTCAAGTAATTTATGAACTATGAATAGTTAATAAAATTCTACATTACTCTAAGTGTGATGTGAGGTTTCCTCAATCAAAACCAATACATCAATCAAATTGGAACCATGAGAAAACTTACCTCAAGATAAGACTTGAGAAGAAGTAAAAGAAAAATTGATGTTTCCTATGTTCTAAGTGTAGTACGCTTAGGGATGTGATATGAAAGTAGGGGTATTTGAATGAGTTATTTAATAGGAGGAGTTTGAATTAGATAGGGAGTTTTAATTTTATGGGAAAGGAATTGGGTTTTTAGGGTTTCTTTTAAATAAAGGAGTCAATTCGGGTCGGGTTATATGGGCCCATGAAGGAAAAAATTAATTTTTGGCCCAGTTACTACCTATGACTCAGTCCATAACTAGGTAGGATTCATGGGCACTATTTCTGCAATCCATATAGCTTTACTGATTTTCATGGATCAACCCATGATTTGTGGGTGTACTATAAATCATCGGTAGGTGTCATGTGTTAAAGTTTAGAGACTTGGTTTGCTTTTGTGATTCCCATGACTCAACTCATGAGTCTTGGGTTGGATTTATGATCCATGGGTTAGATTTGTGAGTCCACTTTCTTGGACTTGTCTGAACTTTTGCAAATTTATCATACTCTACTTATTTTTCCATGCTTCCTATCCTACAAAATAAAAACAAAGTGAACACAAAAATATTGGGTTGTCTCCCAAGAAGCGCTTGATTTAACATCGCGGCATGACGTGGCTATGTTACTCAGACTTCACCAACAAGTCCTTAGGTTGCCTCTCATGAAGCGCCCGATTTAACATCACAGCACGACTGATGTGAGGTCAAAATTACATATATTTAGTCATTATTTATCTTATATTTAGTATTTTTATTTATTATTTTTTAGAATTGATTTTATGAATTATTCTAAATATTATATTTTTATTTATAGGATTACATTGGTGTGAAGATGAAAAAGTTTGGAGAATAAATGAATCGCAATCGAAAAAGTTATACAAGAAAATTAAGCAAACAACTTAATGGATTAAATTTATTATAATAAAAAATTCCTACCACTTGAAGTTAGAATTGAAATATAGAACACGTGGCAGTTGGACAGGCAGCAGAAAAGAAAAATTATTGTGGTTGCACTGTTTTGATGCAATCCAGTTCAATTTGAACTTGATTTTTATTTTCTACTCTATTTTGGTCCCGGTTATTTTATTTTGAAGTTTTTCTTACACCTATAAATATTTCACAAAAATAATTTATATGAAATTTTTGATAACTTTTGCTAATTATTAGAATATTGATACTTTGGAGAAGTAACTTGTAAACCTTTTACTTAGAGAAAGCTTGGAGCCGCCATGGAGGCTAGAGAAAATTTATTTTATTTTTTTCTTCTCCATCTTTATTAAATTTTCTTTTAGAATTCAAGATTTTAAATTTATTCTACTCAATTTGTAAGTTCATAATTACGATTTTGTCTATGATTTTTAATTGTGATTTTCAAGTCATAAGTAACTAAATCAAACAATTAGGATTGTGAAAATCATAATGAATTAATGAAACGAGTTAAGTGCGAAGTTATTTTAGTTCGGTGTTCTTGCATGTATTGAGATTTTTGTCGTTTTGATTTCTTTCTTAATGCGTGCACATGTTAGAAACTCGCATGTATTCAATACTTTCTCAAGAGAGGGATAGAGATTAGGAAAAGGAAATAACTTGAATCTAGCAACCTTCATCTAATTAACTTGATACCTAGAGGAGGTAGTTAATCTGAAATCATAAAATAAGAATTTGTAATGCGACACTCTAAGCCCGAGAGGATATGAGTAAAATTCACCAAACCAAGGTCAAGAAATAGTTAGGTGATACATAACTTGTTAGATTTTGCGTGCAAGGCAACAAGATAGTTTGACAAGCACGAACAACCTGTGGAATGATGAAGTCATGGGGAACACAGTCCTAGTTAATCATTCTCATTGATTTTCTTAAAATAAATTGATATTTGTTTACTTGTTACTTCAATTTAAAAACTGTTGACTTGTTCTTTTTAATCCACTCCTTTTAAAAATAATTAATTAATAGTTTAAACAACCGCGTTGACATAAGTCCTAACCATATTCCTCATGGGATCGATCCCAGCCTAGTTGGGTTCTAAATTTATTGGACGACTGTTATATACTCTATTGCGAGGTAAAATTTGGGCAACATCAAATTTTGGCGCCATTGCTAGGGAATACGGTTTATGGTTAGATCAATTGTGTTTATTTGACTATTAATTTTATTTGTCTTGTAAATTTTTTATTGTTATTATAGAGTTTTTTTTAAAAATTTTTTTTTACTGCTTTTCTTGACATGACATCTTTACAAGAGAAAGTGTGGAGTGTTGAGGACTCGTATTGTATTAATCTTTATTCTTTTGATATAGTGCATTATTGTAAGAGTATGATAGATATATTATGGGATTACAATGAGAAAACGATAGAAACATTGGCACTCATCGCAAAAGAAAAACATGAGTTCATTCTGAAAGTTCATAGATTTTGCTTAGATATTAATAACTTAAAAGAAAATTTGAATTCAAAGGTTGATGCGTGTAACGCCCAATAATTTAGTCATGAGTTGTGTGAGACTGAAAAAATTCTTAAGTTAAATTAAGGAGCTTAAATTAGAGGATCAAATATTTCGTCATACTTTTATTGATGTTGTCAATATTGAGAAGAGTACATTAAAGTTATGTGAGAATGTAAATAATAATATAATTCATGAGTCGGGATGTATTGGACTTCATTCTAATTATTTTTCCACATTATGTTTGGATAGTAAGATATTAATCGAGCCATCCAAGCCTATAAAAGAGTATAAAGAGGAGAAAAAATATGCCTATATTCTTGAATTTATTGTGCCACAGTCAAAAAATTATATTCCTCACTTAAGAGCCAAAAATTGCAACATGCCACATCTATTGCTTGGTTCCTCTACTTTTATACCACCACCTCTTGAGTATAGTAGAAAATAAAAAAAAATTAAAGGTGCAATTCATAAGTTCAAAGTGGAAAGAAAAGTGGGAGGCAATCCAACTAGTAGTTTAACCTCTTATTTTTGATTTATTTATATAATATCACTTTTTTTATTTGTTGTTTTATTTTGTTTTATTTTTGTACATTTAGGGGAAGTTTGAGTACTCAAATTTAAAGCAAAGGAGCATGTTTGTACTTAGTGTGGGGTGAAAGCGACTATTGATAAAAATTGAAGAAACATGTTTCTATCTAGGCCCTAGAGAGTCACAAAAAGTATCTGTAACCCTCGTTTTATTTTATTTATTGCTTTGAGGACAATGCATGATTTTAAGTGTTGGACGAAATATCTTTCAATATTTGGTAAGGGTAAAGTATGTCACAGGTTATTTATTTATTGTAAAAAAAAAGAGAGAAAAAAAATAAAAAATTCCAAAAATATACAAAAAAACTTTACTTTTATTCTTTAGATTAAAATAGTTTTTATTTTTAGTTTTTATTATATATCTTTAGTAGACCATACTTTGCCTACCCCTTGTTTTTTCTTTTCGATTCTTTTTCGAGGGGTTTCCCTTTGAACCATATTATTTTTTCTTAGGAATAATATTTTTTCTTCTTTTATTCTTTTTATTTGTAGGAGTATTTTTTTTGTGGACAAAGAAAATTTTTTGTTGTTGTTGATACTAGCAATTTAGACCTAATTTTGAGTTGTACTTTTCTGTGAGTACTTGAGTATAAAATAATAGACTTTTTGACACCTAGGCTTATGACTGTGACTCTGTATATAAATTATTCTTATTTTTGTAGCTTGTTATGACCCTATTTGTCTTAGAAGTTGAATTGATCCATCTTGATTGATACTTGTGCCATGTAAAGTGGAGATTTTTTTTCTTATATTTCATATTTTGCATCTTAGTCTAGAATTTGCCCCGCATGTTATTAAAGTGAAATAAAAACTATTGGTTTACTTAGAATATGATAATAGTCTTTCTTTGGTATGTCTTGTATACTTTAGCCTTTTAAGATATTATATCACTAGTTCGCCCTTTGAGCTTGTAGTCCTTTTTTTTTGGCATCCATATTTTTACCTTGATCCATTTTTTTTGAATTCCTAATTTTTGCACCCTACTTCCTTGAGCTTTATAGCATAGAATGTGTTGAAAGTTTATAAATTTAAAGAAAGTAAATGGTGATCAATGTTAGATACATAGTGATGAAAAGGATCTCTTTGAAAGAATGTGACATGAAAAAGGAAAAAAATATTTGAGGAAAAAAATGATTGAAGCATTCTTCCTTTGATGAGAAATACTCGTGAAAGTAATTGATCTAGAGAGAGTTGAAAAAAATAAAGTGATAAAAATAATAGGTGATGAAGTTTAGAAAGTGTCAAGTGTTTAGGGAAGTGTAAATTACTATTATATAGTTTTCCTACCCATCTCCTAGCCAACATTACAACCTGTTAAAGTCCTATGTGATTCTATTCGAGAATACTTAATGAGTGGAGATGAACATAATGGGAAAGCTTATGGTTCTTTGTGCATACATGTAATTTTTTTGTGAGGGTGGGAGTTGTTCTTTGACACTAAGTCCTTAAATTATACTCAATCTTTTGAATTGAGTATATGGACTATTTCTTGTTGTGAGAGCACTTGTTTCATGATAGATAGGTGATGTTATTAACTTACTTTGATAAGAATAGGTAAGCAAACTTAAATTTGATACGTTAGACTCTATCTTTGAGGTTATGAAGTTAGACATTTGTTATTTGTTTGTATTTCTTAAATAATGATCGGAAAGTATATTTGATGTTGTGAACTTCTCTATGGTCTAATTATTTGTATCAACCAAAGTGGAGGCATTCCTTGGTTTGATTAAATGAGATGAGCTTTAATGATTGCTCGAGGACAAACAAGAGTCTGAGTGTGGAGTATTGATGTGAGGCCAATATTACATATATTTAGTCATTATTTGCCTTATATTTGATATTTTTATTTATTCTTTTTGAGCGTTGATTTTTTAGATTATGCTTAATATTATATTTTTATATGTGTAATTAAATTTGTGTGAAGTTGAAAAAGTTTGGAGCAAAAACGGATCAAGATTGAGGAAGTAATACAAGAAAATCAAGTATGCAAATTAATAGATTAAATTTATTATAATAATCAATTTCTACCACTTGAAGTTAGAATTGAAATAGAAAACATGTGGCAGCTGGAAAGGTGGCTAGAAAGAAAAATTATGGCGGTTGCACTATTTTGACACAATCTAGTCCAATTTGGACTGGTTTTTTATTTTCTAATCTATTTTGAACTCAATTATTTTATTTTGGAATTTTTCTTACACCTATAAATATTTCACAAAAATAGTTTATACGATGCTTTTGAAAACTTTTGATAATCATTAGAACATTGATATTTTGGAGAAGTAACTTGTAAACTATTTATTTAAAGAAAGCCTGGAGCTGCCGTGGAGGTCGGAGAAAATTGATTTTATTCTTTTCTTCTCCATTTTTATTAATTTTTCTTTGAGAATTCAAGATTCCTGATTTACTCTACTCAATTTATAAGTTCACAATTATGTTTTTGTCTATAATTTCTAATTGTGATTTTCAAGACATAAGTAGCTGAATTCCACAATTAGGGTTATAGAACCATGATGAATTAACGAGACAAGTTAATTCTGAAGTCATTCTAGATTGGTGTTCTTGCACATATTTGAATTTTCTTTATTTTGAGTTTTTTCTCAACGGGTGCAAATGTTAGGAACTCGCTTGTATTTGATACTTGCTCAAGAGAGGGGTAGAGATTAGGAAAAAGAGATAACAATAGTAATTTGAAGCTATCAACTTTTATTTTAGACTGAAAGGGGATAGTTAATATGCGTATTGCAATTATCAGTATCATTCAAATTGGATTAGTTGATGAGTGGTAATTTTACCACTCATTCAAACTCATTATTAGTGCATATTACCTTGTTTTAAATGAGTAACTGAGTCATGATTGTGATTAAATGCACTAATATCCACTCTTTGCAGGTATAAGAGTTGACAAGACAAAGAGATGTAGAGTGGAACTTGAAATGATCCAAAAGGAGCAGAAAAAGTGCAGCTTGAAGACCTGCAGCGAAAGAACCTCAGTTACCGCGGTCGTGGTCAATCAAGATGGTCATTCAACCACGACCATGAAAGTTAATTGTGGTTGCATAGCTGTGGTTGCAGCCAGACTTGCGCAATCGCGAATTGGCAAAAATGTTCAGCCCAAGGGCAATACTATAATTGCACTTGCTGATCCTAATTTGAACAAAAAGACTCAAACCCTAGTTTCATGTATCATTCATTCTATCACATTCTTTCTTCCCCAAATTTTCTAGGTTTAGCTCTAGATTTTGTAGCTTCTATTTTTGGGAGAAAAATATTGTGTAAATTTTGGGTGAAGAATATATTGGAGACTTTCTAAGTGGAAGATTTGCTCACTTCCATTGTTGATATTGTGGGAGAGCCAAGTTTGAAGTAACATTTACTTAAATCCTTAACAATTCATCTCAAGGGAAACTATGGATATATCTATGCTTATTTATCTTATGTGTAGCTAAATCTCCCACTTGTGGTTATGTGTGAATAGGGGTTAAAGTGTGTGTGGGTTGTTATTGTTAGCATATATTTAGTAGTTCATATTTGTGGGTTCTATTGTTGCTAAGCTAGTTTGGTTGGGATTTGATGGGTGAATGCTCCAAATTCCCACATGGGCTTGATGAGTGAAAACTTCAAGCTCTAGAAAGTTTAAGTCCATCTTCAAAAGAAGGATTTTGGGTGAACTTTAGGAAACCATATCATCCTCAAAAGAGGGATGGTAGGATCAAAGTAATGATAGATAATTATGCATGCAATTTGCTAAATTTTCACTATCTTAGACATCAGGGTGAATGTGAGGTTGACTATGCTATGAGTATCATCCTAGAAATAGGGATGTCTAAATTGAGGTTGTGGTTACCAATTATTGAACACACCTATTAGGTATTCGAAAGAATCAATGGGTGAAAGTTTGGTATTTTGTTGAAAGACTAGCATCAAAATCTACAACGAAGCCTACCCATAATTGATTTACTAAATTGACGTTGATAACTAGCTCCTACATGTCACTCCCTTAGTAATTAATAATTCCAAGATCCGTGCATAATTGTTTAAACTCTAATTATTCGTAGCCCTAAATTTATACTAGAAAAACCAAAAAAGAAATATTATTGTAGGTAGTCATCTCCCCCATTTTATCTTTCTGTAACATTTATTTGAATTTAACTTGTATCTATAATTTTAAATTAATTTAATCGCCACTCAAATTGTTCCTCAAGAATTCAACCCCGACTCTAAAGTTGGGTAAATATATTGACGACTACCGCCTTGCACTTAAATTACCGTGTCATTTGAGCATATCATTAGTACTTAGCACCGAGTGGACGTATGGATAATAACTTATTTGCCAGTTAGGCAGAGACCTTTAGTAGAAGTCTCTAAGTCCCAAAACTACGGTGCAACCGTAGGTTCTAAAGGATCATTAATCAGACCAGACTTGACACCTTAGTCCTTTGGACATTAGTTTATTGGATCCACGTGAGTCAGTGTTTGTACCCTTGGTAAGGTACTAAACACCCTTGTAGCTGGGGTTAAAGATTGGGACCCAATTAGCTTATATTAGGATATGTCGGTTATTAGTAGCTCCCATAGTCCAGTATAGAGTTCACAAGTCAAATCCAGATTCTTGCTTGACCTTGTATATAGTTATTCAGTTTATTATACAACACATGTTCATTACTCTATCCTGTATTAGTTATCATTTTAAGAGTACCATGTTCCACTTTTATTAGTTATTTCCTATCTCTCTTACTCAGTACACTTAAAATACTGATCATATACTTTCTTTGTGCTACATTGTGTCATAATATAGGTCTTAACACTCATCATCCAGGTGGAACCTATTACGATCACATACTGTATTAGCAGCAGCATTTTGGTGAGTTCTCGTCATATGAGGGCCAATGTCAGAATTTCATTTTGTCTTTGTCATTCCAAGTTTTTAGATAGTTAAGAGTTAGTTGGAGGCCTATCCCAACAACTCGTCTTAGTAGAGGCTTTCAGATTTATAGTTAGATGTTCAATTTGTGATCTCATATTTTCTTATTATTAATTAGTTTTCTTTTGAATATTTATTTTATTAGTTAGTTCAGCTTTCGTAAAAGTGTTTTTATCAGTTATTTTTTATATTCATAGGGGTTTTCAGGTCATAGGTTTGTTTGGAGTCACCATGAACTCTATTAAAACCTTCTTTTAAATCGTTATCTATACATTTATAGGATATTCCTTCAAAGACAACTAATGGAAGTAGGAGTGGAAATGATAATGAGGTTAAGAATTAGCAAGCACCACTACCATCTCTTGAAACTCTCTGAATGAACAAGTCTCCCATGCTGAATTCAGGGTTGATTTTACAGCCTTAGCCTAGTCTATGACCACCCAAAATAATAAGTCAGTTGTGGCACCATCCAATCTAACAATGAATATGGCAACAACTAGAGTCTGAGACTTCACGTGGATGAATCCTCCGATATTCTTTGGGTCTAAGTTTGAGGAGGATCCATAAAAGTTTGTGGATAGTATTTAGAATGTTTTATAGATCATGGGTGTTACCCCAACTAAAAATGCTGACCTGCCCGCCTATCTACTATAAAGAGTATCTCACACCTGGTATAAGCAATAGTAGGAGGATAGGGGTACAAATCCAGAACTGGTAGAATGGGATGAGTATGTTGTTATATTTTTGAATAGGTTTTTTCTCGTTTACACTAAGAGAAGCCAAGGCACAGGAATTCATAAATCTAAAGCAAGGTAGAATGAGCATAAAGGATTATTCCCTTAAGTTTACTCAGTGGGCAAGGTATGCTCTGACTATAGTTTCTAATTTCAGGGCTCGCATGAGAAAATTTGTCTCTGGTGTTTCGAAGGATGCGGTCAAAGAGTATAGGGATGCTATGCTAGTGAAGGAGATGGACATCTCTAGGCTGGTAGTTCATGCTTAAAATATAAATAAAGAGAAAGTTAAGAAAAGAGAGAGAGAATAAAAGGGCTAGAATAGGTAGCTTTAATTTCTCTCAATAGAGGTCAGATGATGGAAATCCTTCTTAATTATGGAAGAAATCTTTGACTCTAACCCTGTCTTCTGCTAGGGCCCCAACGCTCACATTTAGGTAAGATAATTGAGATAGGGCACTAGACTCTAAGTCCTAGGGTTGTGTGAGTAGTGCTCGTATAAAATTGGCATGCAAGAAATATAGTAGGAAGAAAAGAGGTAAATGTATGGCTGGTAGTGATGGTTTTTATGGGTGTGGCAAGATAGGACACAGACTTAGGAAATGTCCAATGGCTTTCTAGAGAGGTAGGGATGTTTGTTAGAAAAATCTATCCAACTATTTAAAATCTCTCACATGCCGCTAGACTTAATAGGGTTTCTTATCCAGTGTAGCTTGTGGACAATATCAGAATAGGTTCTATGCCCTTCAGACTCAATAGGATCAGAAAGGTTCTCAAGATGTAGTCACGGGTATGTTATAGGTCTTTCACATTCATGTCTATGTATTAATAGATCCTGGAGGCATACTTTCTTTTATAACTCCCTACATAATAATAGACTTTGATGTCAGTCCAAAAATTATTTTAGAACCTTTCATAGTCTCTACTCCAGTTGGTGACTCAGTCATAGCTAGAAGGGTATGCAAAAATTACCTTAGTTATAGCTTTTCAAAAGTCCCCTCAATTTATCTCGTACTGTTTGACATGGTAGATTTTAATGTCATTCTTGGTATGGATTGTCTACTCTCTTTCTATGCCTCTATTGATTGTAGGAAGAGATTAGTCCAATTCCAGTTTTCAAATAAACCAGTGGTCTAGAATAGAAGGGTAGTACCTCAGTGCTTATAGGTTGGTTCGTCTAT
Organism: Capsicum annuum; assembly: GCF_002878395.1. Lineage (NCBI taxonomy): Eukaryota > Viridiplantae > Streptophyta > Magnoliopsida > Solanales > Solanaceae > Capsicum > Capsicum annuum. The sequence continues at coordinate 30,336,324 of NC_061116.1, forward strand.
TACTTTAAGGCTAGAAAATTGATCTCTAAAGGGTGTATCTATCATCTTGTCTGAGTTAAGGATTAAAAATTTGAAGCCCTAACTCTTGGGTCAATTTCATTGGGTCAATTTTTTTAGAAGTATTTTCACAAGGCCCACTCGGAGTTCCTTCCGAATGGAAAATTAACTTCAAAATAGATCTCCTTCCAGATGCCCAACCTTTTTTAATTCCACCCTACAAAATGGATCAAGCCAAGCTTTAAGAGTTGAAGGAACAATTGAAGAGCCTTTTAGATAAGGGTTTTATCAAGCCCATTATCTCTCCAAGGGATGCTCCAATTCTTTTTGTGCGCAAGAAAGATGGTTCTCTCAGATGTACATCTCCTATCATCAATTGAACAAGGTCATAGTAAAAAATAAGTATCCCATTCCCAGAATTAATCACGCATATGACCAACTTTAGGGTGCAAATTGTTTCTCTAAGATTGACCTTAAATTAGGCTATTACCAGCTCAGAGTCAGAGAAAGTTGCATACCAAAGACATTTTTCAAAATGTGGTATGTACACTTTGAATTAGTCGTTATGTCTTTTGGACTAAAAATGCTTATGAATCTTTTATGGACTTGATGAATAGGGTGTTCAAGAAGTACTTGGACATATTTGTTATAGTCTTCATAGATGACATCCTCATTTATTCTCAAATAAGAATGCACATGCAATCATTAAGGATTGTCTTACAGACTCTTAAAGATCGTTAGCTAGTCACCAAATTTTGAAAGGGTAAATTCTTGTTGAAATTAGTAATATTCCGTTGTTATATTTTTTTTGGTGAAGACATTTGACTTGATCCTTAAAAGACCAAAGCAATGAGCATTTATCCTAGACCCATCTCGCCAAAAAATAGCAAGAGTTTCTTTGGATTAGCCATTCACTACAGATGGTTTGTTGAGGGATTTCCTCCATTACCTATCCCATATCTTGGTTGACTCAAAATAAAGTTAAATTTTAGTGTTTTGACTCTTGTGAAAAGAGTTTTCAGGAGTTGAAGACTCAACTCACCACCGCTTTGGTTTTAACTTTACCCAAGGGCTTAGATGGTTTTATGGTCTACTGATGCTTTCAGGGTTGGACTTGGTTATGTGTTGATGTAGTCAGACAAATTTATAGCATATGCCTCTACACAACTCAAGACCCATAAAAAATAACTACCTGACTCATAATCTTGAGTTGGCAGCAGTTGTCTTTGCTTTAAATATTTGGATGCATTACCTTTATGGGGTTCAGTTGACGTGTTCATAGATCACAAGAGTCTTCAGTATATTTTTAACCAGAAAGATCTAAATCTTCGTCTTAAAAAATGGTTAGAGTTACTAAAAAATTATGGTATGAGTGTTTTGTACCATCTAGGTAGAGCCAACTGGCCGGTGCTCTTAGCATATTATCTTGGGAAAGTATTGCTCATATATCGATAAGAAGAAAAAACTAGCTTGCGAGGTTCATGGATTGGCCAGATAGGGAATTCGATTGGTAGATTCAACCAAAGGTAGCATTTTGGTCCAAAATGGTTCAAAATCCTCTTTGGTAATTGAGGTTAAAAAAAGGAAAATAGTAATCCTATTTTGTTAGATCGAAAGCAGTGGTCCAGAGTCAAAATATTATGATTTTCTCTTGGGGGAGATGGTTTTTTTGCTATGAAGGTAGACTATGTGTTTGAGATATAGATGACTTGAGACAACGGATGCTAGTGGAGGATCATGGTTCTTGATATTCCATTCACCTAGGATCCATTAAGATGTATTATGATTTACAAGAAGTCTATTGGTGGAATGGTATGAAGAAGGATATTGTAGAATTTATGGCTACATGTCTAAATTGCCAACAGGTTAAGGTTGAGCACCAGAGAACTTATGGCATGCTTCAGGATATTAGTATTCCCACATGGAAATGGAAGGTAGTAAACATGGCTTCATTACAAGGTTGCCTCGCACTCATCAAGAACATTATTCTATTTGGGATATTGTGGACCGAATGACTAAGTTAGCCCATATTCTGCCAGTTAACACTTTAGATTTAGCCGAGGACTTTGCTAAACTCTACCTGAGGGAATTGGTGAAATTGCATATAGTTCCTTTAATTATCATCTTAGATAGAGGTACTCAATTTACCTCTAGATTTTGAAAGGTATTTTAGAAAGGTCTTGGTACTCAAGTTCATCTCAGTATATCTTTACTTGCAGATAGATGGCTAATGAGTGACAAATTTATCAGTCATTTACATCCAAATTCTTGCACACTATGATGAATTAATTATTTGTATGAGGCTAATTCCTAATTGAAATGCATTAATCTCCAGTATCTATGATCATACAGGTAATTTAATGAAAATGAGTTAAGACAAAGATGGAAGATAAGTGAAGTGAGCAAAATAGTAGGAGAACTAAAGGTCAGGCCCTGGTGGCAACCCTTTGATGTCGTGATCGCACTCTAAGGGTCACAATCTCGATCACCAGTCAAGTTAGATCTCGGTGATCGCATGATAATCACCATGATAATAGTAGTTTCAAATGCAATCAAGATATGACAATCACTGTAGGGTAGAAAAGTTCCATAGGTGAAATGGGAATTTCACATAGCAAAATCCTAAGTCATAAAAGATTAAACCATTGCACAAATGGGGCATCTTTCATTCAATTTTTCAGTTTTGGAGAAGAAGAAACATTTTATTTTTGAGTTGAGAACAATTTGTTAAGTTGATTTTAAGATATTTTGGTTATAAATTGAGATTGAAGTTTGGGTTTACTCTTATTTGGATGATTATGGATCAAGTGCATGCACATTTGGGTATAATTCCTATCTTTATTTTCATGAATAACTAATCTTATATCTTGGGGTTATGTTTGATTAGTAGTGAATTATGTGTGGGCACTGAATTTTAGTCCAAATAATTGACTAATTGTTTTGGGTTTTTCTCTTACTCTATAGTTGAATTGAGAATTGTGTGTGAAAACACCAATTGCCTTGGATCCCATATCATCCTTAAAAGAGGGATGTGGGTGAAGAGTGATTACAAATAATACCTTGAAATAGCTTATTTGTTAGAACTATCTTAGAAATAAGGGTGTCATGTAAATTGGTAATGTTTATAAGAATCATCTTAGAAATAAGGATGCTAAGTTGAGGTTATGAATTGGTAATCTTGTCATGTTCATGAGATGTTTGAAAGAATCCATGAGTGAAATTTAGTGTTTTATTTAAAGGTTAACACTAAGACCCTAAATCTAGCCTGCCCAAACCCTTAGCCAAACTTGGACTGACTCTTGATTGCCTATGTATGAACACTACTTAGGAGAACATAAACCCAAGATCTCTCTTTATTTGATAAATTTAACAATTGTATCGATCTCTTATTACTGTTGGTAATTGTGTTCAACTAAATTCAACATTCAAACCCCCTTATTTACTTTAATGTTTTGTTTTAGTCCTGCATTACGGGTTAACACCTAGTTACCTATCAAAGCGCGTATATGTTGAAAGATAGATTGTACTCCTCTCAGATTTGACCCCAACTCATGTTGGTTATATGTTGACAATGACCACATTACATTGAAATAATGGTGTTAGTTGAGCGTTGTCAAAATTGGCGCCATTGCCGGGGAGTGAAGCTTAGTTTTCACTAGTGCGGTGTTGTTAATGAACGTGGGTTACACAAAGGGCTTTTGTTTACCTTGTCTATTGTTTTTGTTTTCTTAGGTGAGGATCATAGTAATTACGACACCATGAGCCATAATGGGAGCGATGACGGCTCATTTGATGGACACCTCAAGGATAAGGATCATCTTTATGATGTGGGGCGTGCAAGTGTAATTCGAATCCAACCAGCCAAGGGAAATAGGGTATTCCATGCCATGAATGTAATGCTCCATATGTTTCAAATAAAAGGTCTATTTAGGGGCCAAGCACACAAAGATACAAACCTCTATTTGAAAAACATTATTGAGGTGTGTACCCCATTTGATATTGCTCATATTACTGAAGAGTTTATTTAGTTGAGGCTTTTCCCATTCTGTTTAACGGGTGAAGCGGTGTTGTAGTTGAGATATCTATTCATGAGATTTAATAACAAAAATTGAGATCGGGACTGTGATTGGTACATTAGAGAAAGGGATAAAGACCATGATTAGAAGGAAAAGGATAGAAGATATGATATATATGTGCCCCCTTATGATCGTGTTAAGCATAAGGAATCTAGCTTGGTGGACTCAGAAAAATTTAAAATCAAGGATGTCCTTTCCCGAATCTTACTATGTGTTGAAGGTACCGACAAAATGGTAAGGGAGATAAAGAGTGACTTTTCTCTATTAAACCAAATGGTGAAATTTTATTCGCCCTCTATCATGCAATTAGAAATGCAAGTCGATCAAATTTTAACTCAACTTAATGCTAGGAAAAAAATAGGTCTACCTAGTGACACAGTGGCCAATCCAAAGAACAATACCCATGTTAAGGCAATCATCACAAGGAGTGGTAGAAACCTTGGTGAAAATATGGTTGAGGTTGATGAAAACTCTCTTGAGGAATAGGAAAGTGCAAAGAGAAAATGATTTAAAAAGTAAATAATGGTACCACAAAGTCTCATGAAGTGGGTGATGAAGAACCAATGATAGTTGAAGAGAAGGATAATAGGGAGGAGACTTATAAAGTGATTTATGATGATGAGAAAAAGGTAGAAGAACCTCAAAGTGTTCCATTGCCCCAAATAAAAATTCTTCCAACCTTTCCTCAAAGGATAAATAAGAAAGATGACAAAGCAAAGTTCCTTGCAAAACTTAGCAATCTCTCAATCAATATCCCTATGTTAGAAGCTCTTCAAGAGATCCCGGGATATGCTAAGTCCATAAAGAAATTAATGTCCAAAAAGTGACTTGTGGATTTCTAGACTATTGAAGTGATGCATAGTTGTAGTGCTATCATGTCTAATGTCATGACGGAGAAAAAGGAAGACCTGAGTGCATTTACAATCTCTTGAACCATTGGGACACACAAATTTGAATAGGCATTGTGTGACCTTAGTGCTAGTATCAAATTAATGCCATATGTTATGTATCGAAGGTTAGGGTTGGTAGCTCCTACACCCCCTACCATGAGACTCTAGATGGTGGGTCGTTCAATTAAAAAACCAGTGGGCATATTGTTTTATGTGTTGGTTAAGGTTGACGAATTCATTCTTTCTGTGGATTTTATATTCCTCGATTGTGATATCGATCATGAGATACCAATCATACTTGAGAGACCATCTTGGCTGATCGGGAGAACTTTAGTTGACATAGAGTATGGAGAGATAAAGTTTCGGGTACATGATGATGAAGTCTATTTCCATGTGTACAAAACTAAAAAGCAATTAATAGAATTACAAGTGGTGTCTGTGAATGACATTGTGGATGAAGAAATGGATCTTGGGTCATGACACCCGAAGGATCCAACTTGGTGATAGATGAACCTCGTGCTGTGATGTTAAATTTGGCACTGGATGGGAACAACCCATTATTTCTATGCATTATGCCCGTATCCTTTGCATTTTAATTGGTAGAATAGTTTTTGGTTTCTTTTGATTAATCCATGCAATTATGGTACTCTAAATGTGCATTTGAGAAATTAGAAGGCAATAGGTGAAGCGGAATTGAAAGGGGGTAAACTGGCTGAAAACAACGGATGTGAACTTGGTCTCAGGTAACACGATCGCAGTCACTAGATCACGGTCGTGAACCCAAGATTAAGTCTGCCCAGAATTGAGCCTTAATAACTGCGATCGGAATGAGCCAACGACAATTATGATCCCCGCGTGACCGCGATCGTGATAGCTTAACCGCGATCGTGCACATAACTATTATAAAATAGGAACCGTCTTCAAAATAGTTCCCACACTCTATTCCCTTCAAAATACTAAAATATTCATCCACTTTCATAATTACTAAGAGGATCTAAAATGCTAGGAATCCACTTTTGCATTCTAATATTTGGTATGTCTTTCTAATCTCTTCTTTAATGCTTAAATCTAAGCCTTAGAATGTATGTTTAGGACAACGATCTAAATCTATATACTGTGAGCTCAATTAGGGTTTAAATTGCTACTGTTTAGTATAGTGGCTGTTGATGTGGTGTGCACATCATTGGGGAAGTCTTGCGTACCCAAATTTGTTCAAATTTAGGATGAATTATAGGTGCACACCAAGTATTCGGTAAAATACCCAAATGATTTTCTTGATAGTTTTTCCATGTTTAAGAGGCATAATTGAGTGTTTAGGCATTGTGTTTCATTTTCTAGTGTCATTAACTTGTTATGAACACAAATTGGTATAGAAAATTAGCATTTTTAGTAGCAATCATTTTAGTCCAACAGTCTTAAGTACTGCAATTGTGGTCACTAGACTGTGATAGAAGTAGCGCGATCGCGGTCTAGTGGCCCACGATATCAGCATCTGAGAGTTGAATGGAAGATATGTCCGAAATCCCAAATTCTCATATTAAGCCCAAATTTAACCTGGAAACCATTTCCTTAACTTAAATAAGTCATGTAGCATTGTTTTCACATAATGATATTGATTATTAATGCTTTGTATTATTTTCAGGGTTGTAAGGCTAAGGATGATAGATTATGATCAGATTCAATTCATAGACCCCGGATGTCAAAAAATTTATTATGAGGACCTCACTAGGAGGAAGTTTCTCCTTGAGTAGGGAATATCTTTAGAAAATGTACCCAAGAAGCTCCTAACCTTTCATAAGAGAATAGTGGCCAGTGGGTGGAGGTGCTTTTCCTCGAACCCATACCGAGCCAATGGGCATTGGGTCAGGAAATTCTATGCAAATCTTAGTGTAGTATCTCCGACCTAGCTATGAGGATTTGAGGAAAGGAAGTTTTGGGGACAAATATATTAATAAAGTTTATAGGTTAACAAATGCTAATATAACAGGGTTTGAGGAAAAGAATTATGCCTTACGAAGTTGGTTAGTTGAGAAACTGTGCCTAGGAAAAGAAGTCACATGGGCTTCCATAAGATTGGGGATAGCTTGGAATGAGTTCATTACCGAGGCTCGAATCTTGTAGACTATCAAATATAGCCATGTTTCTTCATGCACCAACATGACTTATATCCCTGTTATGTGATATCATATGGTATTTTACCTCTTGGATAATAGTTCTTTGATTTTTGGTCGATTGGTACTTCCAGACATCAGGCATTACAAGAACAGAGGCACCCCTATGCTCCTATTTTCATCCTTGATCACCGAATTGTGTAAGAGATACGAGGTTGAGGAGTACCGAGGGGACAACTGGATATCCCCAAAGATGCTAATTTACCCTTTAAAGATTCGTGATGAGGGCCTTTTTCAAAAGGGAAAAAGAGAAAGATCAACTTGAGTAAGTCGGTAGATGATGAATCTTGCAGGCCATCCTCGTTAAGGCCAATTGAGAAACTTTCTAGACATATGTGGATAGTAAAATGGTTGGTTTCTAATCTACATCAGGGACCGAGAGAACCTTCTACCACTTGCCGCTCCTATGTTGCACAGACTGACTATGAAAGGTTTCAAGTATATTAAAAAGAGTAGAGAGCTACTATCTCCAGACTTGAGCGGGCCTACTCTTCCTTAGCATAGTCGCATTGAGGTCTATAGGATTCTTATGACAAGATGAGGAGAAGGGAGAAAAAAGATATAAATTTTTCACCCGTATATGGAAAGAGGTGAAGGGCTTATGGAAAGTCTTAAATCCTATAGAGAAACTTTCTTCCCCAAGAGAAGATTCAAATGATGAGTACCGACTATATGGTCAGATGATGATGAGAAGGAGTGGGATGCTGAGACGAATAGTGATGAAAATACATGATGCGGTTTTAGGGAGCCTCTTAAACTCTTTTTATGCTTTCATGATATGCTGTGAGCATACTACAAACTCTTTAGTTGCGGGTGCCTATCTATATATTTATTTCATATTTGATTTCTGGGTCTATAATATTTAGCTACTCATTTGGATGCATTATATTTTATTTGGATGATTTATTTTGAATGATTTGATTTGAGTTGTAATATTGGGCATTCTTATGGTGCCTATGATAGGTGGATTAATCACTTTTGTTTTTCATTTCTAGCTTTTATTTCTCTTTTAATATAGTGTTCGATGATCTTTTACCTATGATAGATTGAGTGACAACATTCTTAAGGGAAAATCATCGTGTTGGGGTTTCAAACTATAAATGCAGGGGAAGTCTGAGTACTCATGGTATTATAGATTTGGGATTACCAGTATTCCTATGGTGAAGTCTGAGTAGCCATATGGTTTTCCCTTGTGATAGCCCAACTATGAGAATGATGGCTTGATTTGGTGCCAACTATAGTTAATCTTGCATAGTGAAATGCAAAGGAAGCAACCCCCTCTATACAATTTTTTTATGAAAATCAAGGGCATGAACGTGAATGATTTTGTAACAACACTTTACCTCTTTTTGTGACTCCAAATTCTTTAGTAGGTAGTATATGGAAATTAACTCCTTTTGCCTTAAATAAGAGATGCAATTGATCCTCCTAGAAAACTTTGCATGCCATGTGTGGTGAACTTAATTGATTGATTCTCATATGTACTTTTGTCATCTAGAACTAGCCCCATTGGTCTTTTGAAGCTAATGTTAATAACACGTGGTTGGATAAATGATCTTAGGCCTTCATTGTTATCATGGAAACCACTTTAGCCTAAAATGCTACTCGTGCTTGAATGGAATACCTAGTCTTCCCTTTTGAGCTGTTGGACCCTTTTTTGGCAACCGCATTACAAGACTTGAACCATTTTAACTTTATCTCTCTTTTTAATCCTATCCTTCTTGAACTTAAAAATAAAACTTGAGTTTAAAATCCTAAGTTAGGGGTGGTAAATCTTAGAATAGGTGATCTTGGGCCACGGTATTGTAAGTGAGTGCCTAAAAGATAAGTAATGAAGACAAATGAATGATAAAAATAAAGGGACCAACAAAAGAATAAAAAAACATGATATTACACAAAGGAAAGAAATGAGAAGAAAATGCTTCAAAAAGATGGGTGAATTGGTAAAGGAAGGCACATGTGTGAATTAGGAATGAATGAAGTGGACCATGACCCAAAATTTTATTTAATAGTGTTTTATGTGGAGTTCAAGGAGGATGTAGTTACTTTTACCTAAATTCTTATTGTACCCTTTCCCGAGCCTACATTATAATCTTGAAAAAGTCCTTCAAGATCTTCAATCAAGTGTTGTTGAGTTACTAGTAATTGAAAATAAGGGCAAGCATATGGCATGATACTTGTGTATATTGAGAAATTCTTTGTGAGAGTGAGTGCTTGTAACTTTTCCCTTGTTACATGATAGAAATTATGGTGTGTTGGGACTTTCTTTCCACAATGAGGCATGTAAACTAGTAAAGGTTGTATAAGTTGTCATACCCCTAAGATGAGGCAAATAAGTGTAGTTAATTCGCTATTGATAGAGAGTCACCTCTTGAGAGTTAGTAGTTATTGCTTGATTGTTCTTAAAATTCTTTTGCATCCTTGAAAATTGTTTAATTTTGTGGGAGTTGCATGAATATTTCTTCCAATGCTTGTTGGCTAATTGTTAGTGCTAATTGAGTTTGGAATTATGGTGATCATTTGGTTGTAAGAATAGGATTATTGGTTGATAAGTTTCATTGAGTATAGAGTAGTGCTACTTGAGGAAAAGCAAATTTTTAAGTTATAGGTGTTGATGAGCGACAAATTTGTCACTCATTTACATCAAAATTCTTGTACACTATGATGAATTAATTATTTATATGAGGCTTATTCTTAATTGAATGCATTAATCTCCAGGATGTCCCACGACAAGGATGTCCCACTCGCTTATATAAAATAATGCATGTCAATGCAGGGACGATCAGGAGACACTCACACTTAGAAGAGAAGTTCCAATCAATGCATGTCGAATATCACAGGCTTGCCCTTATTTTCATTACCTTAGCATTAAGATAGTCAAGTTAGGATCACTATAGGACTTTTCTCGGCTTGTAATGTAGGCTTGGGATTAGTATAGTACATATGAACATATCAAGTGACTAAGCCTCCTTGGCACTATACTAACCTTGGGTCTCACTTACTAGCCAATTTTCCTTTTTTATTCCACCCTTATTTCTCCTTTTTTATTCTTTTATGCACATTCAGGCTGGGTGTGGTGTTTTATTCTTTCTTTTTTGCTTTTTTCACAATTTTTCTTTCCTTTTTGTTTTCATTTTCAACCATAATCAGCCCTACTAACTTTTTCTCTTATTTTACCCTTCTTCATACATACTTTACACTATGAACCCCTATGATAAACACCCTCAACATAGATGTTTTGCCTGAGTTGAGGTGCACAATTTCCAAGGAGGACTAGGGATAAAATAGGTTTATTGTAATATAAATAGGAAGGTGAATGATGAAATAAGAAGAATAGGCTTATAAAGCTCAAAACAGGGATCAAGAGAGATCATTCACACATGAAAGGTCATTTAGGCAAAAAGTGGACTAGAATAAAAAACAACCTATGATCTTTTCTTAACCAACTATCCTTTAACCTATGCAAGACTAACCAGGCAAGCTTTGAATTCAGCACACAAGGGGAACTAGGTAGTATCTCTCACGCACATAGCACAGAGTGAATATTACCAACTACTACCTTTTCGTTTCATGAAATTGTTAGCAAGTGATTATAATGTCCCTAATTCTAATGCGATAACAAGATCAACAATGTTCACACATATATACATTCATAGAGTTCTAAAATAAAATTTTTTGGAGGGTATCAAAAATCAGTGAAAACATGACTACTGTCCTAAATACTTAAAATATCCTAATGACACAAAAACACAAAACAATACAAAATAAAATGTGATACAACACAAATTATTCTAAAGCTACCAGTTCTATAATTATACCACAGCTGTCAAAAAAGAAGCATGGTAACAAAAACCCGCGGCGGCATAGTAGGCCTACCCTAACTAAAAATTGTGCATTATCCTCAATGCACTAAAATGAAATAAAACAGAGGAAAGTTATAACATACCTAGGATGCACAAGTTTTTCGTGTACCTTGGGTTGCCTCCCAAGCAACGCCTGATTTAATGTCATAGCATGACTCAGTTCGATTGGCTACTTAGACTTTGTCAAGGTTTAGTTCAACATAAACTCTTACTTCTTCAAGGTTGCCCATGTAGTGTTTCACTCACTGCCCATTCCTAATAAATGGGATATCACTATCATATTTTATCTAAATAGCACTATATGGGAATACCTTAACCACACTGAATTGCCCAGTCCATCTAGATTTTAGCCTGCCAGGAAATAAGTGTAGTCTTGAATTATATAACAAAACCAAATCATCGGGTTTGACTATTCTCTTCTCGATCTTCTTGTCATGATACAACTTCATTGTTTCTTTGTATATGGCTGAACTTTCATAAGCACGGAGTCAGAATTCATCCAACTCATTCACCTTGCTCAACCTCAAGTGTGCTGAATCACACCACTCAAAATTTATCCTTTTCAACGCTCATAGTGCCTTATGCTCAAGCTCAAGTGGTAAGTGGCGTGCTTTTCCATACATAAGCTGATATGGAGAGGCACCTATAGGGGCATTATAGACTGTCCGATAGGCCTACAATGGATAGTCTAACTTTTTAGACAAGTCAGTCCTGTTGGCATTCATATTTTTTCCAATATAGACTTTATCTCCTTATTTCAGACTTTCACTTGCCCACTCATTCGAGGATGGTAAGGTGTTGACACCTTATGACTTACCCCATATCTATCAAGTGTTCCTTTGAACAAGCGGTTGTAGAATTGTGACCCATAATCACTAATAATTGCACGTGTAGTGCCAAATTAGGAAAAAATATTTTACTTTTAAAAGGCAGTGGCGCTTCTACATTTATTGTCTAGAAGTGCATCTGCCCCGACCCATTTTGATAACTATTCAACCACTACTAGAATGTATCTCATGCCATAGGAGATCATAAACGTGCCCATGAAATTAATTCCCCACATATCAAACAACTCTAACTCTAAAATGGGTGTTATGGCGAGTTCCTAACACCAGGAAATGTTCCCTTGACGCTGAAATTGGTCACAGGATTTTGGAAAATCATGAGAATCCTTGTAAATTAAAGGCCAGTAAAACCCATACTGTAGAATCTTATGGGTTTTCTGTGTGCCAGTATGGTGACTCTCAACTCGTGAAGAATGAAAAACTTCCAGAATGCTCATTATTTCCACCTCTGGAATTCATCTCCGAATCATACCATCAACGCATATTATAAATAAATATGGCTTATCCAAAAAGAACTTCATTACCTCGTGCATAAATCTCCATTGCTATTGTAAGTATAGATCTTCTGGGATAAGAATGCTTGCCATATAGTAGGCAAAATCAGCAAACCATGGAATCAAATCATGAGATATTTCCAACACTTGCTCAATAGGAAAAACATCATATATCTTAAGATTATCCCTTAGTTTCTGTATGGTCTCCTCCTCCAATTTGGATAAATAGTCTACAACTTTATTTTCTTTCCCTTTTCGGACCTTGACTTCAAAATCAAACTCTTGCAGCAAAAGCAATGAATCAATATTGGTTTGACATCTTTTTTCGATATCAAGTATCTAAAGGTTACATGGTCATTGTGCACTATAACCTTAGTTCCAATCAAATAAGAACAAAATTTTTCAAAAGTGAATACCCCGCAAATAGCTCCTACACTGTAACTATATAATTTTTTTGTACGGGGTTTAAAGCTTTGCTGGGGTAGTAGATGGGATGTAATATCTTTTATTTTCTTTTTCCTAGAATAGCTCCTAAGGACACTCCACTCGTATCATATATTATCTCAATAGGTGCAGACCAGTCAGAAGACATAATGATTGGCGCTGAAATTAACCGTTCCTTTAGGCATTTGAAAGCCTAATTTGAAATCCTGGAGACAAGCATCATCAAAAAATTTTTTTACCTCCTTCTAAAAAAGATTGCATATATTTTTTGCAATTTTAAAGAATTCCTTGGTGAACCTCCTATAAAAATTGCATGACCCAAAAATCTCCATAGGCCTCTAACTGACATTGGCGGGGGCAACATCTCAATTACCTCAATCTTCACTTTGTCCAAATCAATACCATGTTCGGAGATCTTGTTCCCTAGCAAGATAATTTCTTTAACCATAGAGTGAAATTTTCTCCAGTTTAATACCAAGTTGTAGTCTTCATATTTTTTCAGTACACTGGCTAAATGGAAAAAACAGTCATCGTATGAGTCCCCAACTGCTGAAAATTCATCCATTAATACTACAATAATTTCTTCCACCATATTGGAGAATATGGACATCATATTAAATACCCCCAGGACTCAATAGCATGGAGGGTAAAGCATAGCATAACTTTGAATAACATAGCAATGTTTACATGGTCATAATTCATTCATAGAGACATTCCATCAAGCACTTGTAATGCATTAACTTGTACATGAATGGGGATTATATGTTAGCATCCTATAATGGAATTCTTTCATCCTCATGGATAATTTATCAAACACATGGGAAGAATGCTTGGTTAATTAAATCATAAACACGTACGGATAACATGGCTACAACAATCAACTTGCAAATTGAAGGGGTTATCATGAATATCATGTAATTTAACACATATTAGGATCAATTCTTGAAACTCAAAATCTAAATCATGGATTAAAACGTAAATAACATTATGAACATAGATACAATCAAATTCACACATATTCATGAAAATCTAAACTTGTAATTTTAAAAAAGGGATTCTTGGGCTCCATGGATGAACATCTAACATACCTTAATTTATGAGTTTCTTGGAGCTCTTGGAGAATCCTTGAGCTTTGTTCTTGATCCCTTGAGGGCTAGGGTTTTGCTAGTTTGAGAGAGAATGATTTAATTTGGGGAAAACTGAATGAATAATGGAGTAACTAGGTTTATTAGGGTTGTTTTTAGTGTTAAAGGCTAAATAGGTCTGTAGAAAAAGACTCAAATACCCTTGAAATGATTTAAAATCTCAAAATTTAAAACTAGAAATTAACGGAAAAATCCCGATCAGGGCCCGTGGTGCGATGCGGTACAATTGTATCGTGTCATTGGAAAAAGGACAACTGGAAAATTGCTTGGTGGCGTGACGAGGTGTATCGCATTGCCACTTTGTTTATGAACTAGATACGCACCACTTCGCGGTGGAATCACGTTGGGAAATTAGAAATTGACATTTGTGACTTGGGTCTATGGCGCGATGCGCCAATACCGTGAAGCAACACAAAAAATTGACACTTTCTATTTTGACACACTCCGTGATGTGCTACTGTCCTAAATGACGATGTTTAATGTCTGAAACATAAAATCGCCATAACTTCTTACCCGTTTATCGGATTTAGGCAAATTTTATATTATTGGAAAGCTAATTGAATTTCCTACTCAACGAAAAGTCAAAATCTTCAAAATTCCACATGTATAAAAGTGTATTCATATTTATAGTAAGTCTTTGACATTTTTGGGATAAATTCATGCTAGCTAAAAGTACGGGATGTTACAATATTTCCCCTTGGGAAAATTCGTCCTCGAATGAGACTGGCTAGGCTGATAAACACTGATATATTGATATGACACATTGAACATGCGCATGAAAACATGATAGGACAACTGACAAACTGAGTTTCTATATTGAATATGCATATCTGATGCATGGAATACATGACTGAACAAATTAATGATTGCGTGACAGAATATGCAATGATAACTGATACAAAGACTATGGCTGCAATTGAACATAGGACTAAGTAGATCTAAGAAAGACTATTACCTTAAGCTGAGGAAATTAATAAGCCTTAGATCATTTACTGAAGATGTATGAACGGGAATAAGAGAACATGAACGAGTCTGAAACGTGATACACAAACTGAATATCGGGAACTGAACTGAGTCCTTGAGTACATAGCTTATGACTGAGATTGGAACTAAAGGATCAATTATGAATATCCACTACCTCAAATTGTATTCAGTTCGTGAAGAGGAAATGAAAGATTTAGGACATGAAAGATCGGCTATTATAGTGCATCTCCCTCTTGGGACACTATGTCCCTTGAAGAATGCTGACTTGGTTAAGATACTTTGAAAAAGCATGAGACGGTGCACGGGGAACCTATGAACTGAATCATGACTAAACTTTATGCACCATAACTAAAATTTCCAAGCTTAGACATATTCCTCGAATACTCTCTCAACAATGCACCCCACCTCGGTACAAAACTTCACTTGCAACTACAAAAAATATTCATATGGGCTTTGAGAATAAATGCTTGAACATACTAACTTATCTGGTTAACTAAATGACTAATAGTAGAATAATGGGCATGTAAAACTAAACTATACTTAGTCTAAATAACTGGACTAAAACTATAGGGTATTATGAATATGTAGAAGGGACTGACGGAGTATCATGAGATAACTGAGCTTGAATTTGTGAGAATGATATTATTTAAGAATGTGAGACCAATCATAGAACATGATTCTGAAATAGTCTATAACCGGAGATATTGATCTAATTACTGGGCTAAGACTATGACTGAGACTGCATCTAAGATGATAACTGAGACTATACTAGAATTGAGAATTGAGTGAACTGGAACTCCTTATACTAGGAACTGTAAGCATGGATGGTTTTTGATAATGCGCATGAATATGTTCTATGATTATAGAACTTACATGTCAAGCATGAGTACTGACATTACTGACATCACCACTAAAATATGAAAGACCAACTTGGTTACTTGTTCTACCATCCCCCCTTAGCTTAAAGCCATTATTCTAAATATGCGTATCACTTAATACACTCTAAACTAAAGTATCACCACCTTGCTTCTAGAGTCTAAGGTAGACGTTGAGGAGGGTTCTGTTAATATTTTGGTTTTGACTGTGAAGTTGATGGCTATATAGGGGTTATAAAGAAAGTAAAGCCTCGGGATATAACAAGGTATAAATATAAATACTAAAGACTTATAACATACCCATAAATATATCAGAAGTACTTCCCTGGTCATGGTGAGACTGGAGTTCATAAAATATATTGTGGCGTTGACCACTAGTGGTACTCGAAGTGGCACCCTGCTGATTCGGGTGACCTGAATGAGCTGAAGGACAGTTATACTAATCCTGAGAACCTGACTGAGGACGATCTCTGACTCTATTTTCTAGCTTTCTTTACCCGAAACAAACATCACTGCCAGCTCTGCACACACCCTTATGATTCTTACCACATTCTCCACAAAGTGGATGGGTATGAACACTGCTCACACTACCTTGGGTTTTGGATCCTGGTATCATGACTGTCATTCCTAAACTTTAGTACTGGCACACTAGATAAAGATAGAGCTGGAATTGAAGACTTTAGGTGAAATTGGGAATGGTTACCTCCCTCTGACTTAGGCTGACTAAAATTAAAGCTACGTGTTCTAACTATCTTACTCTTTCTTTCCTTTTCCTTAAGATTCTGCTTCTCAATCTGTTGAGCATAGACCATAAGCCGAGGTATCTCAATCTCTTTAATCAACATCACTGTTCTGCACTACTTAACCATACTATCTAACACCCCAGATACAAACTTGCTCATTATGGACCTATTTTCTGCTACTACATAGAGAGCATACCTGGCAAACTGAGTAAACTTGAGGGAATACTCTTTTATGCTCATACTACTTTGTATAAGATTAATGAACTCTAAGACTTTGTCTTCTCTCAGCTATAAGGAAAAGAATCTATCTAGGAAGGTAGTAGAAAACTCTTCCTACTCTATGGGCTCTGCAGCTATACCTCTGTTTACCTTTCACTTGTTAAACCACGTATGGGCTATATCTTGTAGCAATAGACGGCTAACTCCGCACTCTCACTGGAAGTCACTCCCATGATATTTGTGACTTTCTAAAATAGATTGAGGAACTCCTATAGATCCTCTTCTAACTTAGATTCTATAAAGGAAGGAGGATTCAATCGGGTAAAGTCTCGAATTCTGGTTGCAGTAGTATTGGCCACTGGGTTGGCCGAAACAACAGTTGGTTGTTCATTCTGGGCTATGAATGAATTTGCTAGAGTAGCGAATGCAGCTCTAAATTTTATGTGAGAGACATATTCGTCTAGTGGATCTGCCTGAATGGTCTGAGGGGCTGACTGGTTTTTGGTTCTTCTTTCGTTAGTCCATTTCGGAGGCATGTTTTGTATACGAAACGAAGAAGCAAATTAGACTGAGAGTGTAAATTTAGCTAATTCTCACTCGCACAATGTGATACTGAAATAAGGGACACTTTTCCTAAAATATCTCATCACCTCCTGTCAATAAGTATGGCGCGCTATATACGCATACACAAGACTCTACGCGATACGGCTTTTCAGACTCCCTTGGACACTGTTGAACCTTAGGCTATGATACCAAGTTTATTATAACTACCCCCTAGTCATCACACGGTGGTTACAACCCAGAAGGACCACAAGCTAACCCTTGAATGATATCTATTATGAGCATTAAATAGTAATACTAAAATAATTGCAGGATAATAGGCTGAAATTCCATAAGGTTCAAAACATCTAAATTATTGATAATGAATAATAATATCCGAATCAGAAATACTGTCAGAAAATCTAATCTAAAAATCTTCTAACTGAATCTGTTTGAAAGTGCAGTTGATGGGACAATACCCCAACTAACTCCATCTACTAAAATACTGCTAAGCTGAAGTACTGAAATAAAAGCATATCCTTGGTAGATGAGGACTCACTGCTAAATCTGCTACTGCAAGCTGAATCTGGTTAAGCGCAGTTAGGAACCTGAGCATCCGAACCTATGATATGAAACATCATAGCACAAGAAATGGGTATACAATCAGTACGTGAGAATGTACTGGTATGCTAAATAAGGTAAGGCTGAATGGATAGGTTTATATGCATGGACAATAACTAACCGAATGATATGTATGAGCAAGATTAGCATACATGGAGGATTTGTAACTACTGAACATACTGTGCATACTATAACTAATAATACTGGAACTGAATCTAATAACTGATAACTGAATATACTGATAATTTTAGATCATTGATAATCTAAATTACTGATAACTGAGAGACTGTATCTGATAGTCCTAATTCTGTAAAATTGAATAGAGTTTTATTCTAAAGACTGAGACTAAAACTGAAATTATGGAAGGTAATCATCTAACCAACATGCCCCAATCTGAACTAATAGGGGTCCAATCTGTAACCTCAATTAGAAGGGTATCAGTACTGTGCCATGGGTACTAATATTGGCTTTGAGTTAACCCTAACAAGCAGGAAGACATTTTGTCAACTCTCATTAACAGGAAAACTCATGAGAGATATGTCAACTCTTATTTAGCAGGAAGTCAACTCAACTTACGCTAGCTACGTAGTTCTGTAACTCAAGTATTGCAACTAAGGGTCAAAACCTACACTAACAGGAATTTCCCTATCCCTAGGTTCACTTGGTGCTAAATCCTACTCTCAACTGAAAGACGCTGAACTGATTAAAATAAACTGGACTGGATTGATAAAGAGTTTACAAAGCTTTCATAAATTTGGTAACTGACTGAGTTTTACTGAGTTCTGTAATGGACTGAGAGTATTACTGATTGTGACATGACTGATACTATTCTGTAACTGACACTGGCTCTAGATAAATAGCTAGATTGTTGGGTATTAAATGCCTCCAGGACTCGATAGCATAAAGAGTAAAGCAAACCATAACTTTGAATAACCTAACAATGTTTACTTGGTCATAATTCATTAATAGAGACATTCCATCTAACACTTTTAATGCATTAACTTTTACATGAATGGTGATTACATGTTAGCATATTGTAATGGCATTATTTCATCCTCATCGACAATTTATCGAACACATGGGAAGCATACTTGGTTCATTAAATCATAAACTCTTACGGGTTAACATGGCTATATCAATAAACTTAAAAATTGGAGGGTTTATTATGAATCTCAAGTAATTCAACACATACTAAGATTAATTGTTGAAACTCAAAATCTCAATCATTGATTAAAACCCAAACAACATCATGAACATGGATACAATCAAATTCACATAAAGAATTCATGAAAATCCAAACTTGTACTTTTAAAAAAGGGATTATTATGCTCCATGGAAGGTAAGGATCTATGGATGAACATCTAATATACCTTAATTTGTGAGTTTCTTGGAGTTCTTGGAGAAAACTTGAACTTTGTTCTTGATACCTTGAGGGCTAGGGTTTTGCTAGTTTGAGAGAGAATGATTTAATTTAGGGAAAAATTGAATAAATAATGGCATAACTAGGTTTATTAGGGTTGATTTTCATGTTAAAGGCTGACTAGGGCTATGGAAAAAGACTCAAATACCCCTGGAATGATTTAAAAGCACAGAATTTAAAACTGGAAATTAACTTAAAAATCTCAATTTGGGACCTTGGCGAGATGCGACACTATCGTATTGTGTCACTGGAAAAAAGACAACTGGAAAATTACTTGGTGACGTGATGTGGTGGTATTGCGTTGCCATTTTGTTTGTGAACTGGAAGTGCACCGCCGAAGCGGTGGAATTGCGTTGGTAAACTAGAAATTGACATTTTTGTACTGGGTGTATGGCGTGATGTGCCAATATCATGGAGCAATATGGGAAATTGACAATTACTATTTTAACAAACTCCGCGATGCGCTACTGGCCTAAATGACGATGTTTAACGACTGAAACATAAAATCGCCATAACTTCTTACCCGATTATCGGATTTAGGCAAGTTTTATATCGTTTGAAAGCTAATTAAATTTCCTACTTAATAAAAAGTCAATATTGAAAATTCCACATGTATAAAAGTGTATTCATCTTTAAATAAAGTCTTTGACATTTTTGGGATAAATTTAAGCTAGGTAAAGGTACGATGTTTTGCAATATCTCCCCCATGGGAACATTCATCCTCAAATGAGACTGGCTAGGCTGAGAAATGCTGATAGATTGAGCTGACACATTGAAAATGCACACTGAAACATGACTGGACCATTAAAAAACTATATTTCCATACTGAACATGCATATCTGATGCATAAAATACATAACTGAACTGTTACCTTAAGATGAGGAAACTGATAAACCTTAGATCATTTACTGAACATGTATGAACGGGAACATGAGAACATAATCGAGTATGAAACATGATACACGAACTGAATATCGAGAACTGAACTAAGCCCTTAAGTACATAGCTTATGACTGAGAATGGAACTAGAGGGTCAACTATGAGTACCCATCACCTTAAACTATATTGGTTTCGTAAAGTGGAAATGGAAGGTTTAGGACATGAAGGCTTGGGGATTATAGTGCATCTCCCCCATGGGACACTATGTCCCTTGAAGAATGCTGACTTGGATGAGATACTAAGAAAAAGCATAAGACGGTGCACGGGGCACCTACGAACTGAATCGTGACTAAACTTTATGCACCGTAACTATAATTTCCAAGCTTAGACATATTTCTCGAATACTCTCTCAACAATACACCCCACCTCGGTACGGATCTTCACTTGCAAATACAAAAAATATTCATATGAACGCGAAGCATAAATGCTTGAACATATTAACTTATTAGGTTGACTAAATGACTAATAGCGGAATACTGGGCATGTAAAACTGAACTGTACTTAGTCTAAATAACTGGACTGAAAATATAGGGTATTATAAATATGAGGAAGGACTGACTGAGTATCATGAGATAACTGAGCATGAATTTATGAGAATGATATTATTTAAGAATGTAAGACGAAGCGTAGGATATGATTCAGAAATATTCTATAACCGGAGGTACTTTCTGATTATTGGGCTAAGACTGTGACTAAGATTGTATATAAGATCATAACTAAGACTGTACTAGAACTGAGTACTGAGTGAACTGGAACTCCTTATACTAGGAATTGTACGCATGCATGGTTTTCTATAATGTGCACGAATATGATCTATGATTATAGAACTAACATGTAAGGTATGAGTACTGGTATTTCTGACATCACCACTAAAATCTGAAAGCTCGACTTGGTTACTTGTTCTACCACCCCCTTTAGATTAAAGCCATTATTTTAAATCTGCGTATCACTTAATAAACTATAAACTAAACTATCACCACCTTACTTTTAGAGTCCGAGGTAGACGCTGAGGAGGGTTCTGCTAATACTTTGGGTCTAAAACCAAAGTTAACAGCTATATAGGGGTTACAAAGAAAGTAAATCCTAAGGATCTAACACGGCATAAACATAAAGACTAAAGACTTATAACAAACCCGTAATTATATCAGGAGAACTTCCCTGATCATAGCAAGACAGGAATACATAAAATCAATTCTGGCGTTAACCACTAGTGGTACTAGAAGTGGCATCCTACTGATTTGGGCAACCTGACTGAGCTGAAGGACAGTTATACTGACCCTGAGAACCTGAGTGAGGACAATCTCTGACTCTGTGGCATGGCTTGCGACACCCGAAACAAACATCATTGCCAGATCTTCACACACCCTTATGATTCTTACCATATTCTCCGTAAAGTGGATGTGTACAACTACTACTCATACTACCTTGGGTTTTGGAGCCTGGTGCCACATTATGACTATCATTCCTGAACTTTGGTACTGGCACACTAGCTGAAGATGGAGCTAGAACAAAAGAATTTGGAAGATGCTGAGAATGGTTACCTCCCTCTGACTTAGGTAGCCTAAAATTTAAGCTACCTGTTCTAACTCTCTTACTCTTTCTTTCCTTCTCCTTAAGCTTCTGCTCTTCAATCTTTTGAGCATGGACCATAAGCTGAGATATGTCCATCTCTTTAATCAACATCATTGTTCTTCACTCCTCAACCACACTATCTGACACCGTAGATACAAACTTGCTTATTTTAGACCTATTGTATACTACTACATAGAGAGCAATAAAGCCTCGCAAAGTTTCCTTGTAGTTTGAGCCGTAGGGCGTGTCGAGTGAGGCATGATTTTGATCCTAAAGGATTGAGAAGTTTCTTCCTAAGTGAGTAACATGTTAACCATCGATATAATATTTTCCCAAATCTGACACTCGGGTAAGAATTTATGGCTAATTTAAGCCTTAGTCATAAAACTGCATAATTTAACTGCCTGGCGCATCGCGGAGAGGGTTGATTTGGCAATTGTTAATTTCCAATGGAACCCATGATAGTGGCACATCGGGAGGAGTCCTAGGTCTCAACCAATAGGAAAACATGATGGCTCCGCATCGCAGAAGCTGCCAATTTTCCAATTGTCAAATTCAAGTGAGCCATCGCGATAAGTGGCGAATCGAGGAGGCCAATAAAATCGGGTTCCAGTTCAATTTTTCCAGTTTCACATAGATGTTTAAAAGGGCACTTTGGACCTTTTCTATGCTATCAAATCATGAAAACACTAAATCAAAGCCATTTATAAGCATCTTATGAGGTTTTTCTCAAGTTTTCTCTCAACATAAACCCTAAGTATACAAAACCTCTTCCAAGAACCTCAAGAATCCACCATGGATTTCCTAAATTGACTCAAGATTCAAGGTTCCCAAGTCAAGGACCTCAAGAACCCTTATTCTAGAGCACGAATAGAGTTCCAAAATCAAGAGTTCATCAAAAACTTGTAATTCAAGGTATATGGGCTTTTTTGATCAAGGGTAACCCTTTCACCCTTGTACCCAAAATGCTATTTACATCATGAAATTCTTGAAATACACGAGGTTGTTTTTCATGAATTTGAATTGGTTTTCTCACCCATTATTATTGAATGTATTATATTGATATTTCCCATGAAT
This sequence comes from Capsicum annuum, assembly GCF_002878395.1. NCBI lineage: Eukaryota > Viridiplantae > Streptophyta > Magnoliopsida > Solanales > Solanaceae > Capsicum > Capsicum annuum. Next base: position 30,359,239 of record NC_061116.1, read on the forward strand.
TAAAAGTCAAATGGCATAATTTCTACATATTTTCTTGAGTATTTATAGTTGGGTATAAACCCCATGATTTTACTCCTTAATAAGCTAATATTTGCATTATTGAGATAGTGAAGCATATGGCTATATTGAGATTTTAAGGTAATTTGCTGAAATTCCCAGATTTTCAATTGATTTATGAATCTATATGCTATATATTATTCTTTTGATAAGCTTTAACTTAAGATTTAATTATGGTTTAGTAAGCCCTATTTGAGACTTATTAAATTATGAACTCTTGTGCTATGGCACCCATGTTTTGAGTAGTTTGAGATGATTGAGAAATGAATTGACCTAATGGTCCTTGAGCTCTGAAATCCACTTCACTATGTGAGATTATCAATTTGATTATTGGGTTCGTGGTGACCATGTGATTATTCTAAAAGTGGATTTTTTATGAGATGAGCACATATAATCTAAAGAGAGTAGTATTTAGCACTAAGTGGGTATGTTACTACAGTTTCTTACTCTAAAACTACGTGTCACCATAGGTTGGGCCTGAGGCTTAGTTTATGATGATTATGATTGGGCCTGAGGCCGAGTTTTATTTAGTGATCACTAGACCTAGGTTATACTTCCTAGCAAGAGTATGAAGCTCCTCCCCAACGTGGGGTCTCTTCCTTAGGAGGATAAAAAGTTGGACTCCATGTAGCTCGCATGGTTTATGTTGGTTATGAGAACCTTCCTTGACATTTATACTTCGAGATCAAATACTTATTTTCCTTCCCTATAAGCTATTTTCCTAAATGGTCGAATTGCAAAGATGTTTCCCCAACTAAAGTATTTTCTTGATATGAGTTATTTCCTAAATGAGAGCATCTTTCCTTGTTATAGTACTTTTTATAAAGCCTTGAGATAAGTTGTTTCCATAAAGTAGAATGCCTTTACATTTGAGATGGAGTGATTTCCCTAAAGCTTGAAATGAGATATTTTCCTAAAATGAGTGAAATGCCTTCAAGTGTGTTTTTAAGTTATATGATTTTGAATTCCAAGTATATGAGTTCTAAATAGTTATGAAATGTTGAGCATTGAAGAAGTTTTGCTCTCTATGAGACTTATGCATGAGTTAAAAGTATTGTTCAAAGTCGCTTAGCCTTTGGGTATTGAAAATAAGTGAAGATTTTTAATTTTGTGATTAAACAATAATGACTCACAAGATTTGTGTTACATGCTCCATTCTACAAGAATTATGAGCTTTATATTTTATACTTGTTTAAGCCATGTGAGTCATCTCATAATGCATACATGATTTGATTAAAGAAGATTATTACTATTTTATTCATGTGCATTCACCCCCGCATACTCAGTACATTCCAAGTACTGATCCACATATATGTCTATCTACTACATTGTGTCATAATGTAGGTTTAGATGCTCAGTCCCAGCCTCACCCATGATTCTTCGAGTACTTTGCCTATGTTTTCTATAGTGGTGAGTCCTCATGATTCGAGGACCAATCTTTAGATATTTACCATACTTGAGAGACTATGTTTTATTTTTAGTTCATTTCGAGTCAGTTGGGGATCTGTCCCAATGACTCTAGATTTTAGTTTGTAAAGGCTTGTCACCGCAAATATTTGGGCCAATAACTAGACCCCAGTTGCTACCCAGTAGGGTGGTGATGTAGTCGCGGCTAGGATTCATGACTTTATGCGGATTAACCTTCCTGAGTTCTATGGGTCAAAGATAGATAGGGACCCAAAGTTGTACTTGGAGGAGGTGAGGAAGATCATTGATGTGATGCATCTTTTTGAAGAAGAAAGTGTTGAGTAAGCATCCTACAGACTGAAGGACACTGCTCATGATTGGGTTGTGTCATGGAGGAAGGGTAGAGGTAAGAATGCCGCTCCTATGACTTGGCAATTTTTCCTAGATACTTTTTTGGATCAGTTCTTTCCACTTGAGATAAGGGAGGCAAAGATTGAGGAGTTCATAAACTTAAGATCGGGCTCCATGACTGTTAAGGAGTACTGTCTGAAGTTCAATCAATTGGCCAAGTATGCTTTTGATTTGATTTTTGACACCCGAGCTAGTATGAGTAAGTTTGTGACCGATCTTTCTAGAATAGTACTGAAGGAGTGTAGGGCTGCAATGTTGCATAAGGATATGGATCTAGCTAGGTTGATGATGCATGTCCAAAATATAGAGGAAGATAAAATTATAGAAAGAGATAAAATGAGGGGTAGCAAGAGAGAGATATCTGATCAACATGAGTTAGAAGGCCTAGGTTCCATAGAGGGAACTGCCCCCATTTTCAGAGACATCCATCTATTCCTATTCCTTCTTTGGCTAGTGCTCCTGCTCCTAGAGGTAGCCCAGAGCAAGAAAGCAGGTCTTTCATGTCTGGGCCGCAGAACCGTATTGGTAACAGGCCCTATTATCCTTTTTGTGCTAAATATGGTACGAATCACCTTAGAAAGTGTTTCAGAGATGTAAGGAGTTCTTTTGGTTGTGGAAATAAGGGCTACAGACTTAAAGATTATTCCCATGCTAAATAGGGGAATAGAGATGCCCGACCTCAGGTATAGGCTACTAGTGCACCAGCTCCGATACTTTGTCCTGCCCCTGCTTAGGGCATTTTTCGAGCACCATTGGCTGTCAGCGCTAGAATAGGTTCTATGCTTTTCCACCCCATCGGGAGCAGGAGGACTCTCCTAATATTATTACTGGTATGCTTTGTGTCTTTTGTCTTGATGTTTATGTGTTGTTGGACCCCGGGTCAAATCTCTTTTATGTGACCCGACTTATGGATTTGATTTTCAAAATGAGTCCTAAAAAGATTCTTGAGCCTTTCCTAGTTTCTGGACCAGTCAGAGAGTCAGTTGTTGTAAAACAAGTGTATAGAAATTGTCCTGTTACTGTGATTTATAGAGTCATACTTGCAGATTTGATATATTTAGACTGATAGATTTTGACCTTATTCTAGGTATGGGTTGACTTCATTCTTATTATGCATCTATATATTGTCGTACCCATGTGATCAAGTTTCATTTTCCTGATGAACCAATGTTTGAGTGGTCCAGGAGTTTGGTATCTCCCAAAAGTCATTTTATCTCCTATATCAAAGCCAGAAAGATTATATCCAAAGGTTGAATCTACCACCTAGTTAGAGTCAAGGACACTAAGTCCAAGACTACAACCATCCAGTTAGTTGATGTTGTTAATGAGTTCCCTGATGTCTTTTTAAAAGATCTCCCCGGGGTACCTCCTGATAGAGAGATAGAGTTTGGAATTAACCTTCTTCCCGATACTTGACCTATTTCCATTTTTCCATAGTGTATGGCACCTGCCAAGCTTAAAAATTTGAAGGAGCAACTCAAAGATCTCTTAGACAAAGGTTTTATTAGACCCAGTATTTCTCCTTGGGGCGCACCTATTTTGTTCGTGCGGAAGAAAGACGGATCTTTGCGTATGTGCATTGACTATCGTCAACTGAGCAAGGTCACAGTCAAGAATAAGTATCCTCTTCTGAGAATTGATGACCTGTTTGATCAGTTGTAAGGTGCAAGTTATTTTTCCAAGATAGAACTTAGATCCGGCTATCATTAACTTAAAGTGAGGGAATGTGATATTCCAAAGACAACCTTCCGAACCTATTATGGTCACTTTGAGTTTCTAGTCATGTCTTTCAGAATAACCAATGCCTCAGTAGCTTTCATGGACCTCATGAATCGAGTGTTCAAGCAATACCTTGATATATTCGTCATTGTCTTCATCGATGACATCTTTGTGTACTCCGATGATGAGAATAACCACGCAACTCATCTTAGAGTTGTCTTGAAAGCTCTTAGAGATCACCTGTTGTTTGCCAAATTCAGTAAGTATGAATTTTGGCTAAGGTCTGTAGCCTTCCTGGATTATGTTGTTTCAGCTGAGGGTATTAGAGTTAATCCTCAAAAGACAAAAGCTGTGAGAAACTGGCCTAGAACTATCTCTCCATCTGACATTAGGAGTTTCTTGGGTCTAGCAGGCTATTACCATTGTTTTGTTGAGGTTTTCTCTTCTATTGCATCTCCTATGACCCGGTTGACCCAAAAGAAGGTTAAATTCCAGTGGTTCGATTCCTGTGAGAAGAGTTTTTAGGAGTTGAAGACTCGACTCACTTTAGCCCCTGTGTTGACTTTGCCTGATGGTACTGATGGTTTTGTGGTGTATTGTGTGCCTTTAGAGTTGGTTTGGGTTGTGTGTTGATGCAAAGGGGTAAGGTTATAGCCTATGCCTCTAGACAGTTAAAGCCGCATAAAAGAAACTACCCAACCCATGATCTTGAGTTAGTTGCTGTGGTTTTTGCTTTGAAAATTTAGAGACACTATCTTTATGGTGTCCATGTTGATGTGTTTACTGATCATAAAAGCCTGCAGTACATGTTTACCCAGAAGGAGTTGAATGTTAGGCAGAAGAGGTGGTTAAAGTTGTTGAAAGATTATGATATAAGTGTGTTGTATCAGCCGGGCAAGGACAATGTGGGGGCGGATGCCCTTAGCAGATTGTCCATGGGTAGTGTTACATATATTGAGGAAGGTAAGAGAGAGTTAGCTTATGATATTCATTGTCTGGCTAGGTTGGGGGTTAGATTGCTTGATTCAGCGGAGGGGAGTACATTGGTGCAGAGTAGTTCCAAATCTTCTTTAGTTTCAGAAATGAAAGAGAAGCAGGATAGGGATCCCAGTTTGGTCAAACTGAAGGAGTCAGTTCAGGACCAAAAGGTTGAGGTATTCTCCCAAGGAGGAGATGGTGTGTTGAGGGTGCATGGTAGGTTATGTGTTCCGTGTGCTGATGATTTTAGGCGGAGGATTATAGGTGAAGTGCATGGTGCGCGTTATTCCATTCATCCCAGTACTACCAAGATGTATCTCGATTTGTGGAAAATCTATAGGTGGAACAGCATGAAGAAAGACATCGTCGAGTTTGTAGCAAAGTGTGTGATGTATCAATAGGTTAAGGTAGAGAACCAAAGACCAGGTGGTGTGATGCAATAGTTTAGTATACCCACTTGGAAGTGGGAGATGGTGGAAATGGACTTCGTGATCGGGTTGCCTCTTTCACGTCATCATCATGATTTTATTTGGGTTGTTGTGGATAGGTTGACTAAGTCCACATATTTCATGCCCGTGCATACATCTTATACGGCTGAGGATTATTCTAGATTGTATATCCGGGAGTTGGTCAGACTATATGGAGTTCCTTTATCTATCATTTCGGACAGGGGTACTCAACTTAATTCTCAATTTTGGAGGGAGTTTCAGCAGGATCTTGGCACCTAAGTTCTTTTGAGTTCAACTTTTCACCCGCAAACAGATGGTCAAGCTAAGAGAACCATTTAGGCCCTAAAGGATATATTGAGGGTGTGCGCTCTTTATTTCAAAGGAAGTTGGGATGAGCATTTTCCATTGATAGAGTCACCTATAATAATAATTTTCATTCTAGCATTGAGATGGCACCATTTGATGCTTTGTATGTTAGGAGGTGTAGATCACCCATAGGCTGGTTTGAAGTGGGCGAAGCTGCCGCATGTAGGCCTGATGCAGTGTTTGAAGCTAAGGAGAAAGTTAAGTTGACTAGAGAAAGGTTGAAGACCGCTCAGAGTCGTCAAAAGTCTTACGCAGATGTGAAGAGGAGAGATCTTGAGTTTAAGGTGGGTGATTTGGTGTACATGAAGATTTCACCCATGAAAGAGGTGAAAAGGTTTGGTAGGAAGAGAAATCTTAGTCCCCATTATATTGGCCCATATAGACTCTTGAGCCGTGTTGGTAAACTGGATTATGAGGTTGAGTTGCCCTTGTAGTTATCCGTCGTTCATCCTATCTTTTATGTCTCCATGCTTAAGAAGCATATTAGTGACTCCATTGTGGGTGATCCTTCAGAGAGTGTTGATATTCAGGATAGCCTTTCCTTTGATGAGATTCTCATGGAGATCCTAGATTTTTATATCCATAGACTAAGGAACAAAGAAGTTCCCTTGATCAAAGTTTTGTGGCAGAACCAATCTGTTGAGGGTGCTACTTGGGAGGCAGAAGCAGACATGCAGGCCAAATACCCGCACCTCTTTTTCCCAAGTTCAGATCAATCCGAAGGTACCATTCTTCCTTTATTCATTTTTTCTAATCTAAAGTTCAGTTATGCATCTATCTTTGTATGAGTCCTTGCGATATCCGGAGAGGTCATGAGTTTAGAAAGATCTTGAACCGTTTAGTAATTGTTACGGCTGTGTGTACTTTATTTTTCCTGTATTTCGAGCCTAACTAGCGACATTCGAGGACAAATTTTCCCAAGGGGGAGATATGGTAATGCCTCACAAAGTTCCCTCATATTTGAGCCGTAGGGCGTGTCGAGTGAGGCATGATTCCGACCCTAAAAGATTAAGAAGTTGCTTCATAAGTGAGTAACGTGTTAACCATATAGAATTTCCCTAATTTTCTACTTTTTATCACGTGGGAAATCTGATTATATTTCCATCTATATAAGATTTTCCCAAATCCGACAATCGGGTAAGAAATTATGGCTAATTTAAGCCTTAGTCGTAAAACTGCATCATTTAACTGCCTGGCACATCGCGGAGAGGGTTGATTTGGCAATTGTCAATTTCCAGTGGAACCCCGCAATAGTGGTGCATTACGGAGGAGTCCAAGGTCCCAACCAGTTGGAAAACACGTTGGCTCCGCGTCGCGGAGGCTACCAATTTTCCAATTGTCAAATTCAAGTGAGCCACCGCGATAAGTGGCGCATCGCGGAAGCCAATGAAATTGGGTTCCAGTTTAATTTTTCCAATTTCGCAGAGATGTTTAAAAGGGCACTTTGGACCTTTTCCAAGACTATAAAATCATGGAAACACTAAATCAAAGCCATTTACAATCATCTTATGAGGTTTTTCTCAAGTTTTCTCCCAACATAAACCTTAAGTACCCAAAACCTCTTCCAAGAACCTCAAGAATCAACCATGGATTTCCTAAATTGAGTCAAGATTCAAGGTTCCCAAGTTAAGGACCTCAAAAACCCTCATTCTAGAACACGAATAGAGTTCCAAAAGTGAGAGTTCATCAAAAGCTTTTAATTCAAGGTATGTGGGGTTTTTTGAAAAAGGGTAACCCTTCACCCTTGTGCCTAAAAGGGTATTTACATCATGAAATTCTTGAAATATATGAGGTTGTTTTTACATGAATTTGAATTGAAGTTTTCACCCATTATTATTGAATGCATTATATTGATATTTCCCATGAATTAAGAGCCAAATGGCATGATTTCTACATGTTTTCTTGAGTATTTACAGCTGGGTATAAACCCCATAATTTTACTCTTTGATAAGCTAATATTTACATTGTTGAGATATTGAAGCATATGACTATATTGAGATTTTGAGTTAATTTTCTGAAATTCCTAGATTTCCACATGATTTATGAATCTATAGGCTATATATTATGCTTTTGACAAGCTTTAACTTGAGATTTAATTATGGGTTAGTAAGCCCTATTTGACACTTGTGAAATTATGAACTATTGTGCTATGAGCACCCATGTTTTGAGTATTTTGAGATGATTAAAAACTGATTTGACCTAATGGTCCTTGAGCTTTGGAATCAACTTCACTATATGAGATTACCGATTTGATTATTGGGTTTGTGGTGACCATGTGATTATTATAAAAGTGGATTTTTTATGAGATGAGCACAAATAATCCGAAGGGAGTAGTATTTAGTACCGAGTCAGAAAGTTACTATGGTTTCTTATCCCAAAACTACGTGTCACCATAGGTTGGGCCTGAGGCCGAGTTTATGATGATTATGATTGGGCCCGAGGCCGAGTATTGTTTAGTGATCAGTCGACCTAGGTTATACTCCCTGGTAAGAGTATGACGCTCCTCCCCAACGTGGGGTTTCTTCCTTAGGAGGACAAAACGTTGGACTCCATGTAGCTCGCATGGTTTATGTCAGTTACGAGAACCTCCCTTGAAATTTAGACTTCAAAATCAAATACTTATTTTCCTTCCCTATAAGCTATTTTTCTAATTGGTCGAATTACAAAGATGTTTCCCTAACTAAATTATTTTCTTGATGTGAGTTATTTCCTAAATGATAGCATCTTCCCTTGTTATAGTACTTTTTATAATGCCTTAAGATAAGTTGTTTCCATAAACTAGAATGCCTTTCCATTTGAGATGGAGTGATTTCCCTAAAGTTTGAGATGCGATATTTTCCTAAAGTGAATGAAATGTCTTCAAGTTATATGATTCCAAATTCCAAGTATATGAGTTCTAAATAGTTATGAAATGTTGAGCATTGAGGAAATTTTACCCTCCATGAGACTTATGCATAAGTGGAAAGTACTGTTCAAAGTCCCTTAGCCTTTGGGTATTGAGAATAAGAAAAGATTTTAAATTTTGAGATTAAACAATGATGACTCACGAGATTTGTGTTAAATGCTCCATTCTACATGACTTATGAGCTTTATATTTTATACTTGTTCAAGCCATGTAAGTCGTCTCATAATGCATACATGATTTGATTAAAGAAGATTGTTACTATTTTATTCATATGCATTCCCCCCCCCCCCGGCATACTCAGTACATTCCAAGTACTGATCCATATATTTGTCTATGTGCTACATTGTGTCATAATGTAGGTTCAGGTGCTCAGTCCCAGCCTCGCCCGTGATTTTTTGAGTACTTTGCCTATGTTTTCTATAGTGGTGAGTCCTCATGATTCGAGGACCAATCTTCAGATATTTATAGTACATGAGAGACTATGTTTTATCTTTAGTTCATTTTGAGTCAGTTGGGGACCTATCCCAACTGCTATCTAGATTTTGATTTGTATAGGCTTGTCAGAATTGTGATGTGTCGAGGGTTAGATATTTTGGTTTTGTTGAGATTTATCTATATTGTGGTCTTATGGACCGAGTATCTTTTCCATATTTCCTTTCGTGTGACATGACTATGCTAGTATTGAGTCCATTCTTATCTTGAATTGAGTGTCATTGGCAGAAACCGGCTCTAAGGGTTAGCTTGGGGCTACTCATAGCCTTAGGCACTGTGTGGCATCTCGGGAGATGATTTTGGGTCTTTATAGGAGCGTACTTGGCTAACTGAGTAAAGTTAAGGGAATACTCTTTTAAGATCATACTACCTTGTCTGAGATTGATGAACTCTAACACTTTGGCTTCTCTCATCTCTAAGGGAAAGAATCTATCTAGAAAGGCAGTAGCAAACTTTTCCCACTCTATGGGCTTTGCATCTATACCCCTGTCTACCTTCCACTGCTTAAACCATGTATGGGCTACATCTTGTAGCTGATTAGCGGCTAACTCCGCACTCTCATTGGAAGTCACTTCTATGATATTTGTGACTTTCTAAACCAGATCGAGGAACTCCTGTGGATCCTCTTCTGACTTAGATCCCATAAAGGAAGGAGGATTCATTTAGGTAAAGTCTCAAATTATTGTTCCAGTAGTATTGCCTACTCGGTTAGCTAGAACGGCAGCTGGCCATTCATTTTAGGCTACGAATCAATTGGCTAGAGTAGTGAAATGTAGCTCTGAATTCTGCATGAAAGACATGTTCATCTAGGGGATCTACCTGAATGAGCTTAGGGGCTAAATAGTTTCTGGTTCTTTTTTCATTAGTCTTTTAGGGAGGCATGTTCTATATATAAAAGGAAGAAGCGTATTAGACTAAGAGGGTAACTTGATCTCAGGCTCACTCGCACGACAAGAATACTGAAAGAAAGAAAACTTTTCCTAAAACATCTCATGGCCTCCTGTCCATAAGTGTGGCGCACTATACATCCATGCACAAGACTCTATGCGATATGGCATTTCAGAATCCCTAGGACACTGTTGAACCTTAGGCTATGATACAAAGTTTGTAACAACCCAGGATTACCCCGAGTCATCACATGGTGATTACGACCCAGAAGGACCACAAGCTAACCCATGAATCATATCTGCTGTGAACACTAAATATTAATACTATAATAATTGTAAAATAGTAGGATGAAATGCCATAAGGTTCAAAACATCTAAAATACTGATAATGAATAATAACATCTGAATCAGAAATACTATCTGAAAAGCCTCTAACTGAACCTGTTTGAAAGTGGAGTTGATGGGACAATCCCCCAACTAACTCATCTATTAAAATACTACAAAGCTGAAGTACTGAAATAAAAGTATATCCTCAGTAGATGAGGACTCACGAATAAATTTGCTACTATAGGCTGAATCTGGCTAAGCGCGGTTAGGAACCTAAGCGTCCGAACCTATGATATGAAAAATCATAGCACAAGAAACGGGTATGCAATCAGTTCGTGGGAATGTACTGGTATGCTAAATGAGGTAAGGCTGAATGCATGGGTTAATATGCCTGAACAATAACTAACTGAATGATATGCATGAGCTGGATTAGCATACATGGAGGATCTGTAACTGCTGAACATACTGTGCATACTGTTATTGAGTATACTGGAACTGAATCTAATAACTGATAACTGAATATACTAATAATCTAAAATCACTGATAATCTGAATTACTGCTAACTAAGTGACAGTATCTGACAGTCCTAATTTTGTAAAACTAAATTGAGTTCTATTCTGAAGACTGAGACTGAAACTGAAATTGTGAAAGGTAATCATCTAACCAACATGCCACAATCTAAACTAATAGGGGTCTAATATATAACCCCAGTTGGGAGGGTGTCAGTACTGTGCGACGGGTACTAACATTGGCTGTGAGTTAACCCTAACTAGCAGGAAGATATTATGTGAACCCTCACTGACAGGAAAATTCATGAAAGATGTGTCAACCCTTATCTAGCAGGAAGTCATCTCAACCTATGCTGGCTACGTAGTTTTGTAACTCAGGCATTTCTACTAAGGGTCAAACCCTACACTAACAGGAATGCCCCCATTCGTGGGTTTACTCGGTGATAAATCCTACTCCCAATTGAAAGACACTAAGCTGATTATACTGAACTGGACTACTGATACAGAGTTTACTGAGTTTTTCTAAGTTCTGTAACTGACTGAGTTCTACTCAGTTCTATAATGGACTGGGAGTACTACTGATTGTTACATGACTGATACTATTCTTTAACTAATACTGGCTTTAGATAAACAACTAGATTGTCGGGTATTAAATACCCCCAAGACTTGATTGCATGTAGAGTAAAGCAAAGCATAACTTTGAATAACATAACAATGTTTACTTGGTCATAATTCATTCATAGAGACATTCCATCAAACAATTGTAATGCATTAACTTGAACATGAATTGAGATTACATGTTAGCATGCTATAATGGCATTATTTCATCCTCATAGACATTTTATCAAATACATAAGAAGCATTCTTGGTTTATTAAATCATAAACACTTAGGGTTAACATGGATACAACAATCAACTTGAAAATTGAAGGGTTTATCATGAATATCAAGTAATTCAACACATACTAGGATCAAAATCTTGAAACTCCAAATCTAAATCATGGATTAAAACACAAACAACATCATGAACATGGATACAATCAAATTCACACATAGAATTCATGAAAATCCAAACTTGTACTTTTAAAAATGGATTCTTGGGATCCATGGATAAACATCTAACATACCTTAATTTGTGAGTTTCTTGGATTTCTTGAAGAATCCTTGAGCTTTGTTCTTGATCCTTTGAGGACTAGGGTTTTGCTAGTTTGAGCGAAAATGATTTAATTTGGGGGAAAACTGAATGAATAATGGTGTAACTAGGTTTATTAGGTTGATTTTCATGTTAAAGGCTGACTAGGGCCATGAAAAAAGACTCAAATACCTCTGGAATGATTTAAAATATCAAAATTTAAAACTGGAAATTAACTAAAAATCCCAATTTGGGCCCTTGTTGCTATGCGGTGCCATCGCGCTGTGTCTTTGGAAAAAGGAAAACTTGGAAATTGCTTGGTGGCGCGACGTGGTGGTATCGCGTTGCCACTTTGTTTATGAACTGGCAGTGCACGACGATGCAGTGGAATCGCATTGGTAAACTGAAAATTGATATTTATGATCTGGGTTTATGGCGCGACGCACCTTTATCTCAGAGCAACACTGGAAATTGACAATTGCTATTTTGACACACTCTGTGATGCGCAACTGGCCTAAATGATGATGTTTAACAACTAAAACATAAAATCTCGATATCTTCTTATCCGATTATCAGATTTAGGCGAATTTATAAAGTGTATGCATCTCTAAAACAAGTCTTTTATATTTTTGGGACGAATTTAAGCTCGGTAAAATTACGGGGTGTTACACACTTACTAGCCAATTTCCATTATTAATTCCACCCTTATTTCTCTCTTTTAATTCTTTTATGCACATTCAGGCTGGATGTGGTCTTTTATTCTTTCCTTTTTACTTTTCTCACAAATTTTCTTTTCTTTTTGTTTTCTTTTTCAACCACACTCAGCCCTACAAACTTTTTCTCTTATTTTACCCTTCTTCATACCTACTAAACACTCTACACCCCTATGATAAACACCCTCAACTTAGACGCTTTGTCTGAGTTAAGGTACACAATGTCCAAGGAGGACTAGGGCTAAAACAGGTTTATTGTAATATAAATGGGAAGGTGAATGGTGAAATAAGAAGAATAGGCTTATAAGGCTCAAAATAGGGATCAAGGGAGATGATTCACACATGGAAGGTCATTTAGGTGAAAAGTGGACTAAAATAAAAAATAGTCTATGATCCTTTCCTAACTGACTATCTGTAATACCCCGATTATTCCTTAAGCCTAAATATGTCTTTTAAATGGATATATATGACTTCCAAAGTGATTGATGTTTAAACCATATTGTATTTCTATAATTTATACTTTTTTTTCATGTATAGCATTGAATAATCTTTCCATCGATACCAATTTCATCAAAATCCGACATCGAATGAGTGAGTTATGACCATTTTACTGAATGCTATCGGATCACCTAGGTTTGACGGTCGACCTGGTGGACTGTCAGGTCCTTGGTGGACCATCAAGTGTCCCGTCAAACCAATAAAGTAGCTCCTTTTTTGGGATGTCGTGTGATGGTAAAAGTGGTGGACCGTTCCAAAGTTGACGGACCGTTAAGGTCTTTGTCAGACCGAGGCAGAATGTCCCTTATATATATATATGTGTGTGTGTGTATGTGTGTGTGTGTGTGTGTAGAAAAGAGAAGATCATTTCTCTCCATTTCTCTCCAAATTTCTTTTAAGAATTCTCTAGAAACCTAGGGTTTCTTCCAAACCCAAAAATCAAATCATCTCCAAGAAATTCAAGAAATCTTCCATAAATTTCTTCAAGTTGTTCAAGAACTAAGTTCCTCAAGTAAAAGGCAACAAGGTCTTGGTCTAAAAGTATGAGAAAGAAGTTTCAAGAAAGTTTTTACATCTTCAAAATCAAAATCTAAGGTATGTGGGGTTTGAACAAGAACACTCCTTTTGTTCTTGTGCTTAAAGATTTAATTTCTACTATTGATCTACATGATCTTTTCAAGTGGGGTTACACCCAAATTTCTTTATTTATGATTTATGAGATTTTAGTTGAATAAGTTTGATATTTATGATTATTTCACCATCATGTTTCTAAGATTGAGAATTTATTCCATGAGTTGTATATTGTCATTATGTATTGATGATTTTTAAGAGATTTAAGTCAAGTGCCATGAGTTATGCCTTTCCATGAGAAATTTAACTATTGAATTTATATAGATATTAAGATTGAAAGCCAAGAATGAGTTTGTGATGTTTCCTTGAAGCTTTGGCATACGAAATAATTTGATAAGCAAATGTACTTGATGTTGAGAAACTTTTTTTGAATTTGAGTCGAGTTAGGAATCCACAGTCGTATATGATTTACCGATGAGATATACTGTTGTTTATCGTCATCATGATAGACCCATGAGTTGATATTTATTGAGGTGGATTTCCTAACGCGTTCTGAGCTGAGTCTGGGAGGAGTATTTAGCACTGAGCGGGAAATGTGGTATTTCCTCAAAACTACATGCCACTATAGGATTGATGTTGATAGTTGTGGGCCAAAGGCCGAGTATGAGATTGTGATGATGTAATTGAGGTTGTATTCCCTGGAAAGAGTACGACACCCCCGCCAATGTGGGGTTCTCTCCTTAGGAGGGAAAAACATTGGACTCCATACGGCTCACATGGTGTAGTTATGTCGGTTATAAGAAACTCCCACGTCCATAATGATATAAGTCTCTTGAGTTACCGAGTCACTCTGAGTCATGAGTTATAGAGCCTAATTTGAGTTAAATGATTTATGAGATTTATGAACCGCGTGTCATTACTGATGATTTATGGAAATAATGTTTTAGATAATTCAAGAAAAGATTGTTAATTATTGTCAGCATGCATGATTTCTTATACATTTATGATATTATTTAAAATGATGCATCTACCCCCACATACTCAGTACATTCCCAAGTACTGACCCCCATACTCTTTTGTATTCTATATTTCCTCATGATATAGGTTCCGGTGCTCAGCCTCAGCAGCGACAGTGATCTTTGAGTAACTTCCTCTACACTTCTGCAGTTGGTGAGTCCTCATGGTTCGAGGACTTGTATTTCCAGTTTTGTCTTGTCAATAGATGGTTATTTATTTTTAGTTCAGTACGAGTCAGTTGGGGATCTGTTCCAATGGCTCATCAGACTTGTATAGTGGAGGCTTTGTCAGGCTAGAGTACCAGTATGTACAGAACTTTAGTATTTTGATTGTATAGAGCACTATTACTTCGTATCGTAGTATGTTCATGACATGGTTATTCCTCTTTATCTTAGCATAATTTGCATTATAGTGAGTTCTGAAAGTGATGACAGGCTTAGAGGGTTAGCTTGGGGCCACGTGTGACCTTAACGACCGTGTGACATCTTGGGATGGGTTCTTGGGGCGTTACACTATCCTTTAACCTATGCAAGACTAACCAGGTAAGTTTTGAATTCAACACATAAAGAGAACTAGGTATTATCTCACGCACACATAGCACAGAGTCAATATTACCAACTACTACCTATCCGATTCATGGAATTGTTAGCAAGTGCTTATCATGTCCCTAATTCTAATGTCATAACAAGATCAAAAATGTTCAAATATACATACATTCACAGAGTTCTAAAACACAAATTTTTGGAGGGTATAAAAAATTAGTCAAAACATGACTACTACCCTAAATACTTAAAAATATCCTAATTACACAAAAGCACAACACAATATAAAATAAAATATGATATTACATAAAATTATCCTAGATATGTTGGTTATAAAACCATACTGCAGCCGACAGAATAAGAAGCACGGCAACAAAAACTTGCAATGGCATGGTATGCCAACCCCTATCTAAAAACTGTTCACTATCCTCAATGCGCTAGAATGAAATAAAATAGAAGTAAGTGATATCATATTTGGGATGCACGAGGAATCCTCATACCTTGGGTTGCCTCCCAATTTGCGCCTGATTTAGTGTCATAGCATGACTCAATTCCCTTGGCTACTTAGACTTTGCCAAGGTCTATTTTAACACAAACTTTTACTTTTTCCAGGTTTCCGATGTAGTATTTCACTCGATACCCATTCACTTTAAAAGGGATATCACCATCATATTTTATATCAATAGCAACATATAGGAATACCTTAACCACAGTGAATGGTCCAGTCCATCTTAATTTCATCTTTCTAGGAAACAAGCAAAGTCGGGAATTATATAACAAGACCAAATCACTGGGTTTGAATATTCTCTTCTCAATCTTCTTGTCATGATACAACTTCATTATTAATTTATATATGCACAAGCTTTCATAAGCACAGAGTCAAAATTCATCCATTTATTCACCTTGCGCAACCTCAAGTTTACTGCATCACGCCACTTAAAATTTAGCATTTTCAATACCCATAGTGCCTTATGCTCAAGCTCAACCGGTAAGTGGCATGCTTTGCCATAAATAATCTGATATGGAGAGGCACCTATGGGGGTATTATAGGCTATCCATTGGGCCTATAATGCATCATCTAACTTTCTAGACCAGTCAGTCCTATTGGTGTTCACAGTTTTTACCAATATGGACTTTATCTCTCTATTCGAGACTTTCACTTCCCCACTCATTGAGGATGGTAAGGTTTCGCCACCTTATTCCTTACCCCATATATATCAAGTAGTAGTTTGAACAAGTGGTTGTAGAAGTGTAACCCACCATCACTGGTATTTGCACGTGGAGTGCCAAATTCGGAAAAAATATTTCTCCTTAAAAAGATGGTGACACTTCTACCTTTATTGTCTGGAAGTGCAACTTCCTCCACCCATTTTGATACATAGTCAACCGCTACCAGAATATATCTCATGCCATATGGTCTCATAAATGGGCTAATGAAATCAATCCCCTATAAATCAAACAACTCTAACTCCAGAATGGGTGTCATAGGGAGTTCCTGGTGCCACAAAATGTTGCCTTGATGCTGACATTGGTCACAGGATTTTAAAAAATCATGAGAATCCTTGTAAATTGAAAGCCATTAAAACCAAGAATATAGAATCTTTAGGGTTGTCCTTGTGCCACTGTGGTGACCCCCAACTGGTGAAGAATGACAAGCTTCCAAAATGCTCATCATGTCCACCTCTGGAATGCATCTCCAAATCACACCATTAGCATAGATTCTAAATAAATATGGCTCATCCTAGAAGAATTTCCTTACCTCATTCTTAAATCTCCATCGCTGCTAGAAGGATAGATCTTTTGAGATAAGACCACTTGACAAATAGTTGGGAAAATCAGCAAACCAGGAAATCAAATCATGAGGTGCTTCCAATACTCGCTCATCAATAAAAGCATTATCTATCTCAAGATTATCCCCTAGTTTATGTATGGTCTCCTCCTTAAGTCTGGATAACTAGTCTGCAACTTGATTTTCTTTCCCTTTTTGGTCCTTGACTTCAAAATCAAAATCTTGCAGCAAAGAGAACCCAATGAATCAATCTAGGTGTGGCATATTTTTTTGACATCAAGTATCTCAAGGCTGCATGGTTAATGTACAGTACAACCTTAGTCCCAATCAAATAAGACCAAAATTTTTCAAAAGTGAATACCACAACAAGTAACTCCTTCTTTGTAACTGTAGAATTTTTCTATGTAGGGTTTAAAACTTTGCTAGCATAGTAGATGGGGTGCAATATCTTTTCTCTTCTATGGCATAGAACAGATCCCAAGGCCACTCTACTCGCGTCACATATTACCTCAAAAGGTGCAGACCAGTCAGGAGACATAATGATTGGTGCTGAAATCAACTGTTCCTTTAGGCATTTGAAAGCTTGGGACAAGTATCATTGAACATAAATTTTACCTCCTTCTCTAGAAGTTTGAATAGAGGACTTGATATTTTATAGATGTCCTTGATGAACCTTTTATAAAAACTAGCATGATCCAAAAAACTATGTATGCCTCAAACTGACAATAGCAGTGGCAATTTCTGAATTACCTAAATCTTTGCTTTATCCAACTCAATACCATGTATGGAGATCTTGTTCCCTAGCACGATACCTTCTTTAACCACGAAGTAGCATTTTTTCCAATTTAGTACCAAGTTGTACTCTTCACATCTTTGCAGTGTACAAGCCAAAGAGGCTAAATAGTCATCGAATAAGTCCACAACTACTAAAAAGTCATCCATGAATACTTTAATAGTGTCTTCCACCATGTCAGAGAATATGAACATCATATATCTCAAAGAGTGGTAGGTGCATTATATAATCCGAATGATGATTTTTTGAATGCAAAGTTCCTATAGTGGCAAGTAAAAGTAGTTTTTTCTTGGTCTTCGAGAGAAAACATGATTTAATTATAACCTGAATACCCATAAAGAAAATAGTACCAAACCTTGCCTACTAATCTGTCCAACATCTGATCCATGAATGGCATAGGGAAGTGATCTTTTTGTGTCCACTTATTCAACTTTTTGTAGTCCATGCATACTCTCCAACCAATCACTAGCCTCATTGGTACTAATTCATTCTTTTTATTTAGAACATTGTAAATTCTCCTTTCTTTGGCATGTATTAAACCAAACTCACCCATTTGACATCTGTAATAGGAAAAACTACCCCAATATCTAACCATTTGATTTTCTCTTTTTTCACTACCTCTTACATAAGAGGATTCAGTTGCCTTTGGTGTTCAATACTAGGATTATTGTCTGGCTCAATCTATATCTTGTGTGTGCATATACCTTGTGGAATCCCTACAATGTCTATAATGGTCCACCTAATAGCACTCTTAAATTTTCATAATAGTGATATCAAAGCTTCCACCAGTGCTCCTGCCAAATCTGCCATAATAATTACCGATAAAGTATTATTGGCCTCAAATAATGCATACTACAAATCAGGTAGGAGTGCCTTCAATTCCAATACCAATGGTTCTTCAATCGAAGGTCTTTCAGGAGGTGTGGCTCTATTCTTCAAGTTAAGATCCATCTTCTTAAGAGAATATTTGTAAGATCGTATGCCATGTAGTGCATAACAACTCATTATATTCATCTATCACATCACTTTCAAAGTTCATGGGCACTGCTGCTACTGTTTCTAACCCTAACCTCTCCTCAATAGGTACATCTACTACAACTACATCATTATCTCCTGCATTAATAACTGCTACCACTCTCATATTATCAGGTTGCTGGACTATCATTCATATATTCATCACTATATAATTATCATTCCATTTGAAAGTGATCTCCTCTAGGTCCATATCAATCAACACTCGAACAGTGGATAAGAAAGGTCTACCCAAGATAATTGAAGAGTTGGCATCCACTTCATAATCTAAAATCAAGAAATTTACTAGAAAAGTGAATGATTCCACCCTCACTTCTACATTGCACTTAATACCCACTAGCTTTTTTACAAATGAATTAGCCATAACAACCATGCAGATGCAGGCTTGAGTTCTCCTAACCCCAATATCTTAGATATCACCAATGGCATTATATTTATTCCTGATCCTGAATCACATATAGCATGATTAACATCATAAGTCCCAATAGAACATGGAATGGTGACTGCACCTGGGTCGCCCTTCTTTTCTACTAATATTGCATGAAAATCTGCACTAAACTGTTGCACTATATCTTGTAGCTCTCCTGCTACCCAGTCGTCGTCGTCATCACTACCAAAATCATCATCACTATAAGTTAGCTTCTCAAATTTAGCTTCAGGTGGCTCATCCGTAATAATATTATTCTTTTTTGTCTCATTAGTAGCAGGCAAAAAATTACTTATCTTGTGGAGAATCATTCTTCATGTTAACAGCCAGATAATGAACCAGTGTTGGAGGATTTGGCACATTATTACATTGAAATGCACCTACCTAACGATGGGCTAAAGTGTCTGAGATTTGCCATACTGCTACTCTAATTACTTAATAGCAGTTGAATGTGATTCAACCTTCAGGGTCAATCC